>NW_006912461.1:0-11824 GCF_000523435.1 Bipolaris zeicola 26-R-13 | reverse complement strand
ATGGGGGTGGGAGGGGGACGGGGGGATGGCGTGGGGCATTGTGGTGGTTGGCTTTTTACTGTTGTATTTGTTTCTATGGGGTGGAATTGAGGAATAGTCTAGTTGTAGAATCCATTGACGCTCTGGTCTTGATATGTATGCTCATACATGTGTAGTAGTAGTACAATGCAGTAGAGTAGTAAGCATTGGAGACCCTGTGCATGGATTCCCCGCGGGGAAGTACTTACTTAGGCATGTCTTCGGCCTCTATTGGCACGAAAAGGGGGGGTTGTGTGGCGGGCAAAGTTGCTTCTTCTGGCCAAATGCACCATGTGGGGCACCCCCCCCCAAAGCAATGCCCGTTTCCTGCGGCGAATTATTCAGGTTTTCCTTTGCCAGCAAAGCAACCAACCCAGCTGCTTGTAATTTTTACTTACCTTGCTACTACTCTTGCTCCGCGGAGCTCAAAACCCCCCTTCACCGTTTTTGTCCAATTTTTTTACTAACCCGCGGAATATGGTTGGATGCTGCATTGCTGCTGATATCGGCGCGTCCTTCTCATCTCGGAGCACTGGAATGCAGCATCCTCGCGCGCATGTCCAGTCTTCGTAAATTTGCCCGCAACTGTTGTATTACGGTCCCACTGCCACGCGCATACCGCGTGGCCAAGAGCAAATGCCATGGTACGAAGACCCTTGGGCCGTGATTTTTTGTCTTTACTACCCGCTGTTTACACTTTGATTGACACTCCGTATCTAGTATTCGATGCCGCTCGCGTCACTATCGATGTAAGCTACGAGCGCTGAGGCGGGTGGCTAAAATCCGCGGTCCCCTTCCCCACCCCCCGTTGGCTAATGATCCTGCGATAGGCGACGGGAAGCAGCCGAAATGCGGAAGATGCGAACATGCCAAAAAGGAATGCGTATACGAGAGTGGTAGACGCTTCCGGCGATCTTCCATATCAGATTCGTTCAGCTCTGCCCAGCCCTGGGTTTCGTTCCCACCTCGAAGTAGGAAAACCACGACTACTCGTGTACCGTGACGGCTTTTTGCTAATGGAATGCGCTATAGTTCAGTTTTTGGATGAATCCCCAGAGATTCGTTCACACTACGTTCAGAACGGCGACTCGCCTTTTAGCGGATCTTCTGTTTTGTATCAATCGCCTGGTCCTTCTTCGGCAAGTGGCCAGGACAATAGTAACTTGACTCCAAACTCTACTCTGTTTACGCCCACGGAGGGCTTGACGGTCTTATCGTTGCTAAATTCTGAGTCGCCTGTTCAGCGGAATACTTCTGCGCCATCTATGACCCCGGGTCAGCCACCAAATACGAGTGCTTATCAAAGGCACGACGACGCCAACGCTAGCACGTTTGTTTATCAGCAGCCTCCTGGCGAGCCGGTTCTATGGCCATTGGAGCAGGAGCAGGAGGCTATGCTGCTTCAGCACTATATTGAAAATGTTGCCTTGTTTGTGAGTCTTTGGCCGTTGACAGCAACAAGAAGTTTTCTGCTCACTATTGTTAGTTTGATATGATGGATTCTAGAGATCATTTTGGCTGCCACATTGTCCAGATGGCCAAACAAAACAGTACACTAATGTTTGTAATTTCGTGTAGGACCCACTCTTATAAGAAGCTGCCTGCTGACTTGATGCAGGAATGCTATCCTTGCCTTGTCCGCACGCCAGCTTAGCCGGATTGCCGACTTTGATCCCTACATTGCTGATGCTTACTACCAGAGATGCTTTGACACTTTGATCCCTGCATTAAATGACAACTCAACCATCAAGGAAGAGCCACTGCTTGCAGCGACCGTTATTCTACGGCTATTGGAGGAGATGAACATTTCAGTTGTAGGAAGTGACCCTCAAGGCCATCTTTTTGGTACTCAAGCGATTATTCGCGCTGCTGAACAGTCGTATGCTGCTACATCTGGACCAGACTGGCGCCAGGCCATATACTGGGCCGCCTTTCGTCAAGAACTGTGGATCTCACTAATGACCCAAAAAGCCTTCAAGTTACACATATTCCCTGCAGACCGCTCACTCGAGCCGGCTACCGACTCAATGTGGGCTACGCGGACTATTGCACATCTTGGCGATGTGAGCAACTTTGTCTTTGGAGAGGACAGAAATAGCATCGCTCGCTACAATCAGCTCATGGACGAGAACAAAGCGTGGAACCAGTGCAGACCTGACAGCTTCGATCCGTATTATTTTCGCCACAAAGACAGTTCGAGCGGAAACAGCTTTCCAGATATCCGCCTACATCGAAAAGAGCATGTAATGGGCATGCAGTACAATCTCCTAGCTCATACACTACTGATTGTACATGACCCTACGATACCGCAGCTTGGGCCTGCACACAAGGCTTCACGTGCCGTCGTGGACAAGGCTGTACAAGAGAACGTACGCATAATGTGCGGTGTCGCTCAATCAAATCCTAAAGTATTTCCCTGCATATTTGTCGCATGCTATGCGATTGCACTAGGTACGTGCTCTACTTGGAGCTTGCTCATACATAACTCTTTTCTTGCATTTTTTTCTAGAACACTTTCTAATGTACATAGTTGGCGACCGATTCACCATAAGAGAGGAGCAACAAAGCCTCCGCGATTTGTGGTACAGCTGTGAACAAACACATGCTTTCCCTCCTACCGCGATGATTGCACAACTTGAGGAATCTTGGGGCTGGCATAACCAGTGAAAACAGAATAGCCTGAGAATAATATTAGACTGAGCTGGCGTCTCGACCTTTATCGACAACCACACTACGAATCGAATCGTGCCCGAAACCGCTTCTTGTAGAAGAATCAACGTATATGTGCTTGTGAGAACATCCAGGGAATGAGTATGGGCGCGATACTCTTAAGTCTTCAAAGGCTATGGCTTAAAAGAATGAAAGGGCCGGTGCATTCATCTGATTCCATCTTTGCCTTCCGCCTTGAGCCAGAAATACTGACCATTCGGGTCCTGACTCGAATGCTGGCATATGATTCATCACTGGAGGGCTCTCTCGGTCGTATGGCTTGAATAGTGCCAGCGGACGCCTATCCTTGGACAACGTTGACATTTCTGTCACACTTGCTTGGTCCAATAGTTGCAAAATTTGATAGGAGGTGGATCGCTGCTGGGGCCTTGTCGCCATACACAGCTTGATCTTCGAATTGAGCCTGCCCGAATAACTGTCTCCCGCTGGTCTCGACTTATCCCATATCTGACCACCAGGATTCATGCGACTCTTCGGCGACATGGTCCCCGTGCACAAGCACATCATCGTAACCCCCAGCTGCCAGACATCCGACGCTCCCCCAAAGAACGGATACTCTGGTGCATCGAACCCCGGCGTTCCCACTTGCTGCTTTATAGCAAGTTGTTCGCTCTGCGCCTGCGCAATATGGTCCTCGGAAACTCCACATCCAAAGTCCGCCAGCTTCACCACTATCTGTCCCCCCTCTTTAGTCAACAGCACATTCCCCGGCTTAACATCCCGATGATAAATCCTACTCCACCCCGACTGAAAAATCTCGTCATCGCTCTTGCTAGGCTCCGGTCCCCAATGACAATACGTCAGCGCGCCGCACAGCTGGAAAAACCAGCTCCACACCTTACGCTCGTGGACATGCCTTCCTTTGGCGACTTGATATACTACCGCATCCAGACTCCCCAGATCGCAGTACTCCAGGTACACGGCCGCGCGTAGCGCTCCTTTGTCGAGGAAATGATCAACCATTGTGACAATGTTCATGTGATCGCTTATCTGGTGCAGCAGTTGAATTTCGCGATGAGCAACTCTGTACTTGAATTCTTGAGCCCCAAAGCGTTTTTCGATGAAGACCATGCCTCGTGCGGAGGGGTTGCTGCAGGATACTTTTGCGATGCCCGCATTCAAACCGCCGTTGAGCTTGCTGAGGTTTTTGAGGAGGTGCCAGGATTGTCGGGGTTGAGGGCGGTATTGCACGCGGAGACGCTTGCAGTGCTCGACCATTGTTTTTGGATGGTGGCTTCTTTGAGATTTTGTGTGGAGATTGGTGGATGATGGGTGGATGTGCAGATGCGCCTTTTAACGTGCGACAGGGAGGTGTCGGACTGGGTCATATGGGGGGATGGGGGGGGGGGGTTGTGGACTTCACAGGTGGATGTAGTCAATGAGTTGGTTGGTGGCATCACATATCTTATTTCACAGATTTCTCATTCTCCTTCGTGCATTCCAATTACGTACTCGTACTTTTCTTTTTTTTTGTCTTCTACCTGTATGTTCGTGGATTTCAATGCTCAGGATAACTACTTAAGGGAAGTACCTCTAAGGTGAGAGGTGCCAGGCCTAGTTGTCAATCTGCTAGTCGGCATCGCTCACACTGTACTAAGTTAACTATGTGCGAGTTGGAAGAAAGAAATGAAAGGTTTATTACGTATATGGATCTTTTCCGCAATGAATCTTCGCAATTAGCTTGGGATTAATGGTAGTGTTTAATCAAAGAGAAAATCTCAAGGGAAAAAAAGACTTCTTTTTCTTCTTCATTTCTACGCATCTCGGGAAGTGGCAAGAGACTTGGTTAAATCCTCAATAGTTCTTCGAGAATTCACGTATTTCTTTTAGGTTAATGAGGGAGAGATAGATAGAGAGAGAGAGATAGATACTGCCATAACATCACAAGTTCCATGCCTTA
Organism: Bipolaris zeicola 26-R-13; assembly: GCF_000523435.1. Lineage (NCBI taxonomy): Eukaryota > Fungi > Ascomycota > Dothideomycetes > Pleosporales > Pleosporaceae > Bipolaris > Bipolaris zeicola. The sequence goes on along the minus strand of NW_006912461.1, from coordinate 7,176 downwards.
ATTATACTTTGTAACTAATTCTTTTTTGCATACCTTATCTTGATATTCACTATTTTCTCTTTCCCCATACCCTCCTAAGCCCCCCTCCTATCATACGGCTCAGACCACCCATACATTTTGCTATCCGTGTACGCATAGTCCCTTGGCGTAACGCATAAAACACGGCTATGGCGTGGTTTGCTGGTGATGCTGCCGGGGATGTGGGAGTATGTGCGGTTGGGGAAGAAGGTGCCGCCGATAGATGGTGGAAGGGAGATGGAGTGATTTTGCGGGTGTACAGAATGTGGGCAATGATTTAATTCAAGGATAGTTTTATTTTTAAATTGAATACTATCAACTAAAATATTAACATTTGCTTTGCAATTGTGATTTTGCGTAGTGACACTTGAATCAATGTGCTTTTCGGTCTCTTCAGAGTTGTTTACAGATCCTCTCAATCACCTTTTTCTGACTAATCGTAATTCACTAGCTCCGGTTGGTCAATTTTAAATGAAATTACCTGGTCACGTTTTTATCTCTTAGGCCGAGTGTGTTGTTGCTTTCCAGGGTGTCCTCAGCTGAGTGATGCATGGGATGATGGGTCCAAGTAAGCCACCCCCTTGAAGAAGCCATGTGGCAAGAAAGTCAATCTTTGAAGAGCTTGTCTGACGATCGAAAGATGGTATCTACCGGCCAAGGGGTACAATGCGGACAACACTAAGGGAAATAAGACCGGAAAGGGTTGTCCGTTTGAAATTGCGTATACAGTCAGCTATGTAAGTGAAATGGTATTTACTGAAGTGTCACGGAAATAACAAACCGAGTCCGCGTGTCTAAGCACTGGCGTAGTTCTTCCAACACCTTGTCCACGCACATGACTCTTTGTTGGAGACAGAGCCTTGCTAGTATGAAATGGCACCCTTCTCACGTCATTCAAACATGACTAGTTTGTATTTTGTTATTCTTTGAGGGGGCTGAGAAAAAGGAGTTTGTGTCGAGTTCAAACTCAAAAGGCCTAGAACAAGCCATGATACCTAGCGGCATGCCATGCCCGTCGTGACTATAGCGAACACGTGGATACCTATTGTAGAGTTTGTACAAATGACAGCCGTCAGGCCGTGCAATTTTGGTGGTTCGAGTTTCTTCGCCACATCCTATGTGAGCTTGTGCACCCCCGAGATATCACTAGTGGTTGTTGTGTGTATGAAAGTACAAACTCTAACGCCACACGTCTAGACCCGTACCCGTGGTTCATTGTCTCCGTGAGATGGGCGATGAATGACACAACTATCCCGCCGTTATTTCGTACGAGCTTACTATGCTCTGCACAAAGTCTGACCACACGGATGGGTTATAGAGACGTGCTTTTTGGTTTGGCGAGGACGGTAGGAACTTTCCGCATCGTGGGTAGCATATGGGTACTAGCGGATACGGAAAAAAAAATGATCGGTCAAGATGACAAGACCCGATCTTTGGGCCCTACTAGACGCCCCGCAAATCAAGAGCTCTGCGAGGTTGTGATAAAGGCGGAGGGAGGGAGATGCATGCTACTAGCAAAGGCCAAACTCCACAGCCAACCACTTGTTTATTAAAGCAGACATGCGTGACTTGAGCAGTTTTGATGCTAGCACTGCAATGCAACGCGCTAAGGTAGTGGAGCAGAGCTCACGTGACCGATTTGCATTGAGCCGAAAGTTTGATATTAGATACGACGATGACGGCTGGCTGATTTAATGTTGTGGACAATTGGTGATGACGCCGATTGAGATGTAAGAGGCCTAGGCCATACGTATGCCGTCAGCAGCCAAGGCACCGATGGAGACGGCAGTGAGCAGGACGAGAAGAGTGAATAGTTTTGGGCAGCTTGACGGCACTAGAGTATCAAGCCATGGTGCGTCGAGATGATGGTTGCGGCCGGGGCAACGACAGGTCATGCAGCCAGGACCTCGGCTAGTTACCACGTTGTGGTTTTAGGGCGCATGCATCTAAATTTAGCTGAGGCAGTGCATGCGCTGCATCGTTCATCTCATCATGGATGGCCGCCTTTTTTGCCGTTACCGTTGCTGTTGCCACTGCCACTTGCACGAGCTGTTGCATTGCTAGAGTAGTAGGATTTTTGCCGCTTGCGCGCATCCCGCTCGGCGCGTCCATGATCAACCCTTTATGCGCGGAGGAGGACTTAGGTGGCCGGCTGGCTGCATTGAGGTTGGGTAGTAGCATGGACCATGTTAAGCCTCACCGCTTGCACCTTCGCTACACTTTTTGTGCCGTATTCGTGTTGAGTGTGATAAGCGTCGTGTGAGCCTTGGCCGGAGGGATTAGGCCAGCAAGCCGCCTCAAAAATCCTTTCGACTCTTCAAGTCTCTATCCCTTTCCGTCAACACCATTCTTTCAGCTGGGGGTCTGTCCTTGCATCTATCTTGTTGCTCTCATCATGACATGCGTTTGGACAGGTGGTTTCTGGCTTATGCGCTAACATCACTCTCCTTTTCCGTACCTACACATAGCCATATACATAGCAATTCACTACTCTCTGTCCTGCCTGCCCCTGCGCGCTGCGTCGGCTACTACTATCCTTGGCTACGCCACACTTGCCGCTTGATCCATATACTTCGCTGTCGTCCCGTCTGGTAATACTATACATCCGCTTCGCTAAAGCATACTTAGAAGACTTGGGCCTGTCAGACTGCAACTCGGCTACCGGTATTAATCTCTGGGTTTGCCCGAATACTACATGTTGCAGTAGCGCTCCACCATTGCACTGCATCTAACCACTACTCTAAAACCATCGTCGTGGGCCCAGCCTATCTACCCCTGGTCCCAGCCCTGGATTCATCTGCATGCGACACAGCTTCCTTTAGCATGCCACCACCGCCCACCTGCTGACGATCCCCATGACAATCTCCAGCTATAAGCCCCAGAACCTGTCGTCCACGCCAAAGTCAGTCGCGCCGGCTGACCTGTTTCTTCTGCGCGTTGATCTCGCCTCAACACCGCACCAACAACAAAGGCCCATGGCGCACGACAGTCACAGACCCAGTCCTCTGCGGCCGGCCAACGAGCTTTGGTACAACATTCCGGCTTCTGCGAGCCGACATCAGGAAGAGGAAGAAGACGGGCCAAAGCTATCTGCATACCAAGCCACGGCACACCGATTTAGCTCATGCTCCTCTCACCCAACCACGCCGTTGCGATCGCCGCCAATCATAAACTCAGATCTCAACAAACCACTACCACCCTCGCCCTCAAATTCAGAAAGGAAACCTAGCAAATGCTCGACATTGTTTGGTCTTCTCCGTCGCGAGCCTCCCCGCCAACTAGACTCGACACTTCTGCAGCCCGAACCCTACCAACCGAACCAACGGCATTCCACAGATTTGAGTGTGGAAACACATGCCCGTTACTCGCATATTCACTCTCACAGTATGCCTAATTCGCCCCGTGGTTTCGTTCAGTCGCCCTGCAGCAGCGCAGAACATCTACCCCAGACTCAATTTCCAGCTACGGATTTCTCAGAAACCTTCCAGTACCAGCCGTATTCTACGCCGCCACAGAATCCGTCATCACTATCTCAGCAACGACGTACGGTTTCTTCCGATGCCCACCTCGAAATGATATCGCCCCGAACTCGCACCTTTCCTGACCCAACCCTCAACTCGACACCACGCGATACAGCACCCAGTAGACCACGGCCGCATACGACTTGTCTTTCACCTACAGAGCCTTTTACGGACATGTCACAATTTCACCTCTTTGCAGAGGCAATGACTGGTCTGCCGAGCGACACTGAACCTTTCTCTCCCAGTGCACCACCACAGCTCCGAGGTTCGCTTTTCGCTCGTCGGAGTACTAACGACAGCATTCCCCTGCCATTGCAGCACCCCCAGGGATCATGCGCCCCGCCAATGCGACGGCCCCAGCGAGAACAAAGAGATGACTGGCAGAACTTTGAACCCCCACCACTCATTTCGTCACTAGCAGCGCCTGCGCTCAATCATCCACAACCTTCACTGGATATGTTTGTGGACTCGTATCAGCCATGGCAACCACCTCCACAGATGGATGAAGTAAACGCGGAACTGGAATTGTTAGGACTGAACGACCCACCGCGAGGAGACGATGAGTTACCCAATTACCAACAGAGCCAGGAAGAAATGGCAGAGCGAAAGAGACTGGAGGCTGCAGCGAGGGCACGAGAACTAGAGGCACAATGGCGACGCACACGAAGATGACGAACACGTACGTCCAGCGTGATAAGATATCAGAACGAAGATAATGGAAGCGCGACAATCAGCGCAGCATTACGATAAACAGTTTTCACCATTATGCCATTCAAAGCATGTGGCGTGCATTTGAAATACTAAGATTTGATACCTTGCGGAGCTGTCAAGATCTGGTCATAGTCGTATGATGATTACGCCTTCTTTTCACTACTTGCGGGTGTAAGAAAACCCAGCATCACCACTGGTTAATCACGGAGCACGATGGTCTTGCTATCCAGCAGCACAGATCTGTAGTTCCTTCTCGATGCACTGGTGCACATTGATCAAGCTGCCTGGTTTTTTTTCATGCATTGGCTCGGATAGCGTATACGAATCGGAAACGCAGCCGTCATTATGCGCAAACTTGCATAGTCGCTACAAGTCACACAAGTCATTGACCGGGACTCTGCATACCATCCATACGGCGATACGGGCATTCTGGAATGCACTGACCCACAAAAACGAAAACTTTAATCCCTGTCATCTTTCCTTTCACATGCGACAAAGAGCCAGATATGTTGACGTACACCCTGATGCGGCCTTTGTATTCTCCGTTCTTACCGCATCGGGAAATGCAGCCCCCACACCCGCAAATGCTCTGCGCATGGGTATGAGTAATATCCTCAACAGGGGTCGTACGCCTCTTCGCATAGGATGCATGGTCCATCACGTTTCATTCACAGTGGGTCCGAACGTAATATATGAAGATGGCCAACGCCAATGTTTAAGTGACGACAAGTAAAGTAAGCCTCGCGGAATGCCTTAACGGAGCGGAGACTTGATGTTGGACAAACTTCCGTCATGAGATGCTGATCTTTATAACAAGTTCCGAGGAGGAGGAGAGATCAAATAGTACTTTGTAACTTCGTCACTGTCTCAGAAGTTTCGAATTGCAACAGTGTACAGACATAGAACATAATCAATTGGAGTTTGAACTCCCAGATACTTCAATGCATCATTGCAAAATTCCATAGTAAAAACCACACATCACTATACTACTTACTCGTGACATCGGCCATGTCCGCCCACGCCTTACCACATGCACGCCTAGCCGTCAAACAATCACGCAAGCGACAAAGACGCACTAGGTCGGACATTAGACAACACATACACGCTAGGGCGGACATTCGCCATTCCGCGGGGAAGATAAACACGTCTTTGGGGGCCAGAAGAACCACAAATCTCCGCTTTATAGCAAGTATCTATGTAAATACCCGTAGAATAAACATGACTACAACAGCCGGTACCACTCTCCAAATCCACAATGTCCCCCGTCCCTCCCCTTGGCGTGGATGAACAAGCATGATAGTAGTAGTAGTAGAAGTAGTAGCAGTAGTAGTAGTCCCACCCACCACCCCACAAACTTGCTCACACCGTTTACTTAACCAAAAAACCCAAACGATCCTCGGCGTCCGTACCTGCCGAAACCCGCGAAACGACGATCAGCGGGAGAAAGAAAAAAAAGTGGGAGTGGCGTAGGCTAAGCAAGTGTAACGTTGTACGACACCGGGTAACGGTGTGAGTTGCGTGTTGCGTGTCAAGAAAAAAAACGGGTTGTGGGGTTTTTGATTGTGGCACGGGATTTGCAAGATAGGGTGGGTTCGCGTATGCGTACTAAGGCGTGAGACTAGATGGATGAATGGATGGATGGATGGATGGGTGGGATGTGTGGAGATGGAGGGAGGAAGGGGGATTTGGATGGTGGATGGTGGATGGTGGATGGGCGAGGGCTATGCAAGCTGCACGCCTCATGCATATGCGGCCCGGGGGACACGTGAACAGCGCTGGGGTTGAAAATAGAAATGGGTGCATGGCGGAGATTGGGGTGGTGGTGAAGATAAGGGGGTGAGAGGAGGACTTGGGCGGCTGGTGATCGTTTCTTGGATGCGTTTTTTGTTGCATGGGAGGGGGTTGGTACGAAGTGATAGGGTATGGGGGTGTGATAGGTGGCGGCGAGACCGGGAGGGCGTGGAGTGCCTGGGCAGTGGTTGCCGTGATTGTCGTTAAGGGGGAAGTCGACATGCTACATGCCTTTTCAGGTACGCTTTGACTGATGGCATTGGATTTGCGAGCTTCCTTTTGCAGTTCGTGGACGACCGGGTTTTGGTTTTGTTGGTCACGCTATGCAAGCTTGTAGAGTAGACATGAAGGCGAAAAGCGCGGGTTTGACTAATGTCATCTACTTTACCGTTCCGAAGACGGAGTGCTATATCTAAAAGTTGAAATAGGAAAACGTCTGTATTATCTGTCAAGATGATCATCGGAACTGTGTATCCCCTCCAGTGATAGTATTCAGAAAAAAGGCTTCACTCTTTAAGTAAGGTTTGGCCGGACACGCCGAGAACCGAGTCATACCATACGTCACATTGTCATGATAACCTGTAACAAGTGGATCGAGGAAATAAACAAATTCGTCCGTTGCTGGCCCCAAAATAACAACCCCAAACCAGGCGTCCTGTGCCAAGCCCATTTCACGTGACATCATTCAAGGGACTCCTCGTTCAAGGCCTCCGTCGACGTACAACGGTCTAAACGAACACGTGAATAACTAGTTCTCCACGTGATGTATACGAGCCTTTGTAGTTTCATAAAGTAAAACGTCATGCAGTCTATCACTACCAAGCACAACCTCAGCTGCACTTACCTATTCAAGATAGCATCAAGAAGCTTGTTCTATTTCTCGCATCAATTTGGTCAACTTTGCTACTAAAGTTAATTCGACACTTAAGCCATAACATATTATGCACTTAATCACAATAACATGCCTATTAGCAAGATCTAAGAGGGAAGCATTACATTAACGTGTTTCACCACCGAACGGCCCACCCCACCGAGCGGCCCACTGTTACACGGGGTTCGGGTCTATACTTCTCTTGCCGGGTCCCACACTAAGGCCGGTGAGCTTTACGTTAGTGTTCCGTGAGGTTGTCTGGCG
>NW_006912460.1:0-11826 GCF_000523435.1 Bipolaris zeicola 26-R-13 | reverse complement strand
TATATGAAGTTCGCGATGCCAAGAAAAAGTGTCCGGCTCGGTGGTGTGTCCGGCTCGGTGGTGCTTTACGTTACGTAAGAAGAAGAAAAATAAAATAAAAGTGTAGGGGTAAAAGCGCTTAGGGGAAGAATGGCGCCATAATACTTACAACAGAGATATTTGAGAAAGCAATAATGGGGGGAGTGGTACAACCAAGAGATGGACCGTGATCACCCCAGGAGACGGGCCGAGAGTGGGATTTCGTGAGTTTGGGGGAAGGGAACACGTGAGGGGTGGGAAGGGGGAAGGAAGGGACCGAAGTTGTGCCGTTTGGGGGGAATGGGATGGATGTGTAGTATAGGTTGTGTGACTTTGTGCGCTGCTTGGATGGAAACGTGTGAAGAGGTTTACTTAGATGTCGCGATATAGACCGAGTTGCTCCCGTTTTTTTGATGCACTTCGGCACAGTTTCTATGCCGGCTGTTTATTTTGTCGCGTATACATGACATTTTGTAGATGTGTGACTTGGGATGTTGTTGCTTGGTTCCAGGATGTAATCTGTGAACCTTGTTCCATGTTGCTTTGTTCCCTTGTCATCCGGGTACTTGCAAACGAAAAGAGACAGACAGAAAAAATCGATACAGTTATTATTAGGCGGGGGTCATTCGACTACTGGTCCCGTGGGACGTTAAGAACGAACATGTATGAGGATCAAGCCGGAAAGAGGAAACACGAAGTGGGCGCTTGGGGGAGCGGTGGACTCGGGTCACCAAGTGCTCCTCCTCCTTCCGCCGCTGGGGAGGGAGGGGGAGGGGGGCAAAGCGACAAATACTACGTTGTGCTAAGTAAGACACCTTGTTTGTGGGGATGGGAAAGTTGCGATACGGACAGGCGAGGGGAGAGTTTCGGGCAACAGAGTTTCAGTGGAAACCGAGTCGTTCGCGGACTGATAATACTCCGGTTCTTGGTACCGAATCATTGGGTTTGAGGGGCTGAGAAGGAGAGTGGGGATGACGTTTGATGATGGAGCCTGAGAGAGATGGCTTGTTTTTGACATTGCGACAACCAGGATAAGAAAAATAAACGTTCCTGCCTACCTACATGGCTAGTTGCCGAAATTGAGACTCTTTCGCCGCAAGAACGCCATATGAATGGCAATCTAGGGCATACGATGAAAATGACGATATTGATGGGAGTCAGTTTGGAAACGCGGTAATTCCCGCAGCTTACCGCACCGCAGATACTTGATCAGGCCGTGGCATATAGTCAGATCTCTCCGTTCTCTTGTGAAAGCGGGTGGGAAATAAGTACTAATCGACGGGCGGTCGCGCCTAAGGCTGCTATTCGGTACCTGCCTTGGTGCGGCGCCATAGTAGCGTGAAAGTTTAAAACACCCTTTTGCACCCGAGCGAACGATGTCTGAAATGTTACCAGTGCGGGTGGCTGTGTGGCTGAGAAATGACAAATGTTTCCCGCCATGTTTCCTTGTCGGGACGATTGCGCGCGTCGGTCTTCGCAGCGGAATACGAGGTCGGATGAGGGAGGAGTGTTGGGTGCGGGATATGCGCAGACATGTGAGCGGCAAGATACATGGGTACATTGTGAAGGGAAGGCAAGTATGCCTACTCTTGCTACTATCGGCAGTCGGGTATTTCTGAGAGTGCGCAATCCTGTATTGGTTGCTTGTTTCGAAAAGCGCTTTGGTTGCGGGGTTCAGAAACAAATGCCTCTGTTGTTTCCTATCGTCGTCAAAGGATGCACATGTGAAGGCCATGTCCCTGATACCTAGTATTATGTGGGTAGCCAATCATCTCAGGTACACTTCTGTAGCGCAAAGATAGGAGCCATTATTCTCAAATCATCGACTCTCCCGCTTCCTCTCCGCAATCTGATCTCCCTGATACATAGCATACGGTCCGACGCTAATCGTCGGGAGTGAAGCAGGATCGTTGGGTGCTGTATACAAACTGTACCAACAAGCTGACCAAATATAGTTTTATTGAAACGGCTTCTTCTTCCGTGCATATGTAGAAGCTGCGCTCTATTCACCTACATACATTTATCCTATGTAGACATCACCGAGCGCGTATGCACAAGACAAAAAGCGCTCAATATGCCGCATGCAGCGATGCCGCGCCCCCACCCCTCACAAGTCATTCCGAAAAGACTCCCGGCGCGGGATGCCTTCCAAGACCCCTCCAATATATGTCTGCGTCACGAGTAAATACATATGGGTCTATGGAGCAAGTCTCGCGGTCATGACTGTCGGCAAGCGAGATATGGGAAATGGAGAAACGTTTCTTTTCTTTTGACTCGCCAACCGCCGGCAGCGAGTTCCAACGACTCGCGGGGCCAAAGTTGCGCACAAGTTACCGGGTCTGCAGCGAGAACGGATGTATTGGAAACAAGTCACAGGGAGCACGTGCAAGCAGGCGCCACCGTTCATGATATGCGAACGATTTGTGGGTTGGTCCATTTGACTTATCGAGAATGCGCCCTGTCCCGAGAGCGGGCACTCGCCATTTCGTGTGCCATTGCCGAACATGCCGTCTCATGACGTTTTTTTTTGCAACATGGGCGTGGGAAAGTTTTCGCCGCTATCGAAAAGGGACATGGGCTGTAATATGGATGTTGCATAGCGGGAGGGATCCGAGTCCAGGGTGCCTGTACGGCCGTTGAAGCAATGTCGGTTGAGGAGCGGTATCATCATGGGTATTGTTATTATAATGTGCAAGATGACCCGGAATCGCAGTGTTCCGGCGGCGGTTCCAGGAAGATGGTCATGTTGGATATATTGTCGTGGACATGGACGTGTGCAGCAGGTGATGAGACGAGTCGGATCGGTGTCACGGGTGCACAACCTCATCTCGTTTGAGGGACGGTGGGTAGATTGTCATCTCCAAGCATCATGGCGGATGGAGCGTCTGTGGTGTGTCGGTGCCAGAGCCCAAGCAAGGATAGGGCAGAGAAGGCGAGAAGGCTGTGACTGCAATAGTCAGAAGTCGAGTCACGATGATGGTCGTGGAGCGGTGCTGTGTGTAGGGCTAAGCTTTGGAGGAGAGAACGATGGGGACGGCGAGGCTGTGATTGGCCGGCGCGGGAAATGGTTCGACGCAGGGTTCTTTGCGAAGCCGAGAGTCTTGGCACCTTCTGCTTTTGTTCCACCAATGGCCCCATCACGGCCGCCGTGTTTTCTCCACACTACACGCTCTCCCTCACGCAAAACACAAAACACAAACATACGCTCGATTCCAGTGCGATGGCCTGGTCACAACCTTGCTGTCAAGTCCACCCGAAAATCTCCTCGCCCTGAGCTAACGCCTGAAATCCGGGGCGCTGGCGTCGCACGCTTGCCTGGCGGCGATCCAGATCCACGTGCAAAATTGGCATTTAGCCGGCAGAACGACAGCGCCATGTTCATCTCCGACTAGACTAAGTAGAGTACCATCTACTTACTCTTGTTGTATCATGAATTGGTATTTCGGTCAGGCTCGGCATCAGCGGCAAAGGCGCCTGTACCAATCCGGCCTTGTCCAGGTACCCCTGACCCAAACCTGTCGTGGCTGTCCTTCCACTGTATTGGAAAAAAATCGTGGCTTCCACTGCGATCAGTCTTTGCACAACTGCCGGACATGCTATGTGTGTGTCTTTAAGGGCAGGAATAGACTAACGTGCACTTGCAGTTTGCCACTTGACAAACTGTATCTGAGTTGCAAATGATGCTCGTTCGGCTATACTTAGTCTGCAGTGATAGGACGTCTCATTTCGGTTGTGGTGCAAATGTGAAGATCATCATGACGGAGTTTAGAGTCGGTCCGGCTCTCTCCAGCGCTGTAAATCCTTTGGTAATACGGGTCTAAGTCCAGAGGTTTGAGATACACGGCTTGGTCATGGCCATGCCGAACTCTATGGTGGAGGTGGCCTGAAGCTCCTGAAGCTCCTGAAGACGGATTACAAACGGTGCATACAGCTCTTACGCAGTAGATCAGCCACCAGAGGCCTGGAAATGAAACCATCAGCCAAAGCGACCGGCCATGGCAAGGGTCGGAGGTTTTTTTGCTCTGGACAGATGCAGCTAATTGTTTGGACAGGTCCATTGGGGCAGTCCAGATGATGCACTACCCTCTGGACTAGTACTGGGCGATGGCGTTAGTGTACTACACAGCAGTGCAAGCCCCAGGTCGTCCCGGCTCCATGTTACTGCATCGCCCATGCAGCGCAACACAAGGCAACGCAACGTTGAGCTCGTCTTTCCAGGGTACAATGGCAGATTTGACATGTTTCATCTGAGGTCCGGTGAAGCATGCCGAGTAGGATTGGTGGTGCAGGAAATGGGGGCCTCGGACGAAGCTTCAGGATCATTAAGCAATCTCTGATCTGGCAAGCTGACGACCAAGCGACCGTTCGTGCTATGGAACATGTCGGCGCACCTGGGCTATATCGAGCATAGCAGCCAGGAAGTGTGGGTGACGGGTCAGGAACACTCAGCTCCTAGGCTATAGCTCGCCGGCGATAAGGACCAGGTCGTCTTCGTCTTGCGCCTGCACCTGCGACTACTGCGCCTCAACCTGTTTTCTTCCTGGCCCAGCTCATCTCCTTCTGCGCGCCCCGGGTACTTGTGTGCGGGCGAACGCCTGCCCTCAGAATCTGGACGCGCCCCGCCCCACTGGCGAGCCCAGCTCAGGACAAAGAGACGCTGGGGCCCTTTCAAGGAAGCTATCGCGGGACGCACCTAAAGTCCGTTACGGCATTGGCCAGTGCCTGCGAGGGAGCGATGCTGCTTCGAGTTTGGCGAGAGCTGTGTAGATCGACGTCTCTGTCAGTGCCTGCGTGCAAGCGAAGTGTCCGACCAGCACCCACACACCCTCCCACTCCAGTCAACTATCTGCCCCGCCCTCCAAACCATGCAAGTGGGTACTGCGGATAGGAGCTAAGTGAACGGCTCGCACCCATCTACTGTCCTGTTCGTACATACACGCGCATGCACGCACGCATGCACGCAGCGCAAGCATCTACGCAAACTGGGGGGGGGGGGTTGTCGTCTCCGACATCAAAGCCACGAGTATCACTTCAGTGAGGCTGAAGTCGTCTTCTGTCCTTGGATTCGTTGTATATCTAGCATGCGTTGTCAAAAGGCCACGGTCTTGCTGACCCCAACAACGCCACACTCGCCCATTCCGTGGCTCTGACACTGCACCCACTGGACGGGAGCAGCAGGCCCCTTGCAGTAGAGACGGTGCAATTGCCTATCCCGGTACTTGCGCCATCGCTGACGGCGGGACCAGATTCCAAGCTTGTCGATATTAGTCCCTCATGGATGTCCTCTTAGTGCACACCTCACCGATATTTCCAAGGCCGTCTGCCCTACTGACAAACTTCGCTGCCCACCACTAGCCGCTCTCTTGTACCTTGCATGTTGCCTCAAGCCAAGCCAGCCTGCTCGCTATAACCCGCAACACTCCTCTCTCTCGGTGCGCCGCTTAGCAAGACCGTTCTTTGTCTTGCCTTGTTTCGTCCCGCTAGTTGCGTGCCATCTTGCCACGGCGTTGTGGAGCGAGGGTACACGCATGACCTTGGTGTCCGCCCGTCTTACCCCCCTCCACCTGTCCCGCACTACTTTATCCGTATCGCCCTTCCGGGTTCATATCAAACAGAAGTGGACTCTTTCGTCTACCGCTGTCGTTTCGTCGACCGCCCCCATCAACAATTGCATCCGCGTCAACCGCAGCCAGCATGATCATCATCCGATAGACGTCACTCCTTCACATATTCAACTCGGCTTCTCATTCACGACACCCCTACTGACTGTCTACACTTCCACATCGACACCGCCATCATGGAGCAGGAAACCAAAATCTACATCATCATTGGTGCAGTCGCAGGCTCGCTCGTCGTGTGTGCCCTTACCCTTGCCATTCTTTGTGTGTGGACAAGATCCCGCAGGAAGATGCGAGGCTTCTCATTACGAGCAGTCACACCACTGGACGATGCTGAATTCGAATCATGGCGACGACCCAGCCAATACAACCAACGGCTGGATGAGTATGGCATCCGACCATCAAACCGAGTTATCTTGCGAGACCGTGTATCGCCCAGGACCCCATCTTTCTTCGAGAAGGAGCTCAGCACATACGACTTTCCGCCAAGGACACCATCATTGACAGACGCTGTCTCAATCAAATCACCCACAAGCTCAATACAGAAGCCGGAGCGAGCACGAAGAAAGTCCAGTGTTGCTTCATCACTCGCTGATCGACCACCAACCCCATACTCTCCTTGTTCACCCAGTGGAGAGTTCAACCGTGGATCGGTATCTTCCCGTCGGTCGCAGCCTCTGATACATTACCCGTCTGTATCTGAGGCCTCTGCATTCCGCTTCAATTTCGAGGCTGAGCAGAAACGCAATGGAAACTGGATATAATTTCCACTCTTCGACTCCTATACTTCTTGTAATCATCTTTACCAACCTTTCGTCACGAGCGGCCTTTACGACCGGTCGTCTGCATGAGCTGCTGTCGTTCCAGTACAACCCCAGCCGGGTGGTACATTGGCTCGACAGCTGCGTGCGTTACCATGCACTGTGTTCCGCTACACCACTTTAGAAACTGTCACCAAACCGGATACAACACCATTTACCTTCGCGACATTCACTTCGCATACATATATTTTACGACCACATATGATTTTTACCCTTGGAGTTTGGCGGCGCTTTGTGATTATGATACCAGACCTTTGCGTCATCTACATGGGCCTAGAGCCTCTTTTTCTTTTGTTCGAGGACAGCTCGTCGGCCAATTGCCGAAGCACGCATTAGGCGTGGAAGGGAGGATAGCGTTGTAGGATAGGCAAACATGTATCTGAGTATCGGGTAGACAGCTGGGTTACCCAGCGAGAGACTAATTTCTCTCAACATCAGATAGGAATAACAATTCACACACACATTTACCATCATGTCGGTCTTCTCACAACCATTATCATTCGATTGCGTGACACTACTATTCACTACCACTTAATCCCCTCTCTTTGAATACCCACCAGACGGACGAGCATCTCGGCTCCACCCGCGGTTGACAGGGAACCCACAACAAGCAACCCGTCTCAGAAAAAAACCCCCCTTGGCTCCAAAGTGACGCCACCCCGTGTTGCGTGCCGATTTTCCAACCCACAATCTCCGTGCCTTCTACACACACCGCCAGTTTGCCACAATCGTCCTTCTTACCTTCTTTCGGCACTCATGCACCAGGTACTTCCCTGGATAAACCCTTCCCCCACTTTTTTCCTTCTGCAACATCCACATCTAGAATGTGATTTTCTTTTCTCATTCGCTTTCTTCGCCCCCCTTTTTCTACGCTCTTTTCTCCGCAAGCTAAAACCTTTAACTTGGCTAATTTCATTGGGGGGGGAGAAATGGGTAAGAGCCAAGACCATGGGAATGTCATTACAAAATAGTAGATCCGGTCTTCGGCCCGCGATGTACAGCCGCAAAAGTCGCCAGTTTTCTTATTTCCTTCTTTTTTTTTCTCGGAATTTAAGATTAAAAAGAAAAATCAGGGAATTTCATTTTGGGGGAAAACACGATGATGGTACGAGGTGGGGGTAGTTTTTTTTTGGGCGGGTAGAAAGTGGAGGTGGATTGAGAAAGCGGGATGGACATAACCCGGAGTAGTGTACTACTGGGTTGTGAACATAAAGTGGTTTGCATAGTAGTGTATGTACATACGGATGACTGAAGCCGGTCGAGTGTACATGGGATTTTCTTGGTGTGAGTGGGGGGTCTCGGGTAGATCAGGTCTCATCATTTTTTTCTCCTATCATACGTTCCTTTTTTCCATGACTTCTTCCGTACTACTTACCCTTTGATCAAGGGTTATTATCTGCACACAACTTTTTTTTGGTTGGACAGGGGTGCGTGGGGTGATTAGGCTGCTTGCCGTTTTGGCCTCGTTTGTCGAGTTGTGCATAACGTTTTTTTCTGCAACGCCAAAAACGGTTGCGTTGAAGCGCAGCAATATGACGTGCAGCTGTATCAATCACTTGCGTGTTGCGTGGGTCGCGGCTACTTTGAGTAAAGAGCGGGATGTAACAAAGTTGCTTGTTGAGGAGCGGGACAAATACACGTGAAAAAAGGGTTCGAGACTAGACCGAACGTAGAAGAGAAACAACGTGGACAGTTTGTCACCGCCGCAAAACACGCGAAAGGGGAATATTCTCGTCCATTTTGAAACTTGATGTTTTTGTTTTGCATGTAGCCCTGCTGAAACCCCTAGATCTTGACGTTTCCGCGGTCGTACTAGCACGTAGCTTTGTTTGTTTTCTGGAAGGGTAGAAAGGATCACTGTGTTCCAACACTTCCCTTTCACAACTTTACTACTTACTGCGCTTGCGCTTTTGCGATCCCCGCAAAACAACAAACACACAACGCGTCTCCCTCATCGCGTCCCGCACACGACTCGCCACTTTACTCTGTAAGAGAGCAAAACGAAGCGCAAACAGCCCAATATGGATTTCGTACAAGGTAAGTTTGCAACCACCACTTTAAACAGCGCATATACTCGCGCGCACGCATGCATGCGCCACAGCAACACCTATATCTAACAGAATCAAAACAGACTACGCCGCTCTCCTCCCCCGCCTCCTCCCTCCCTCTTTCGCCGACCCCGCCCTCCACATCATAACCACCTTTCTGGGCCTCTCCCGCACCCTCTCCACGCACCTCTCACCCCTCCTCAACAAACTCATCACACAACCGGATGTCGCCTCCATCGTTGCCCTACTCTTCATCTTCTTCATTTCGCTCAAGATCCTCGATATGATGTACCGCGCCGTCGTCTTCTGGATCAACCTCGCCTTCCGCCTCGCCTTCTGGGGCGGCATCTTGGTCGTCGGTTTGTGGGTGTGGAATCGCGGGCCAGAAGGGTTCGTGGACGATGTGAGTGGGTTGATCGAGTACTGGATGGGAGAATATGAGAGGTATAGTGGGGAGGTCAAGATGTTTCAGCAGCAGAAGGAGGATCAGATTAGGTTTAAGGCAGGACAGCAGCAGAAGAGGAAGGGATGGCGGTAAGGTGGGGATTTTGAGCAAAATATGAAAACGTTGGCAGGTTGCGTGTGTTTTTTCTGGAATACCATTGGTTTGGATCTCCCGGGAAAGAGATTCATGTGTTTGGCGCAAAGATTGGGCTTGGTTATGTGCTTCTTATGGCGCAGGGGATGTTTGTGCAAAGATATGGTTATGGTGATGAGGCGGATATCAGGATACTGCGGCATATGGCTGGCTGGATGTATCTCTTAGGACACGGTGACGGCTTTTGTGTAAGCCTCAGATCAACGAATAATGATATTGATGCAGTATGTTCTGGTATTGTACGGGCATTTTGACTGATTGAGCACTGGTCTCAGTGGCCTCTCAAATCACAGTACCCTATTGAACAGTACAAAATGATTGGTTGCTACTCTGGAAGAAGTGATAAAGACGAGCTATTTTTTACACTCATTGGTGACAGCTTGAATAAGAAAGCGATAGTCACTAGAGTTGCGGAGATGGTCACACAGTGTGTTCGTTAAACAAACAATCCATTTCCAGTTTCACTCTCACCTCTGTATCCGCTAGCATTTTTTGATATCTTACGTTTCACTCTCACATCCCTTACGCAAGCGAAATGTTTCTGCGCACAGTCAGCATATATTCGTCTGCCTTGAGCGCTCTATCCTCTTTACCCTCTTCTTCAACAAACTACCTTGACCAATCTATATAAGCCTTTACCCTCTTCTTCGACAAACCACTTCAACATTTACACATAAGGTTGTCCGACAATATGCAAGCATTTAAAAAGAACGAAGGTGACACCGAAAACAACATGGAGTTGTTTGCACCGCACATACCGCCGGAGGTGCTGCAAATGGTGTTTCATGAGCTGGATTTCTTCGATCGTAAGTCGCTTGTGTGGATTCTTGCTGCTTGTACTATTCGGTTAGGTTCCGAGAAGTACCATGTATGTGTGCTAACTTTGGATCTAGTCCTACGTTGTCAGCAAGTCTGCAAGACCTGGTGTGCGTGCCTTCCAGGCAACGACCCGAAGCTTCGTGACAAGCTGTTCGTGAACCGTACCATGACACAGAATTCCCAAGATGATGGCGAAGACAAGGAGAAAAGTGGACACCGTGAAGTCTCCCATACTTTGCTTCTGGGTTTCGATTTAAAGGCCAGAGAGTGTGGAGTAGGATCGAGAAGTTACTTGATCACATCCCCAGCCGTCATCTTTCCGGGGTATGCCTCCCTTGGGTCCCGTATCAACAACGCTTCAGAAGCTATTACAGTCCATCCTGTGGTCAAGAAACTGCACGAATACCTTCACATCATCTTCGGCTCCTTGTTTGAAGATGATGATGATAAGCAGCAGTGGCATCAAAAATACTACACACGCAACGACCTGATGGATGCGATTGAAGCGGCCGAGCAGACAGCCAAAGAGAAAAATGAGTCATGGAAGGACATGCTAGTATGTGTTCCGCCTCTTTCGGGGATCAGATTTGGAATCAGAGTTGAAGTACACCTCAGACGAAGTGGAGGCTCTTTCGTCAAGGCCACTGAACGCTATGTGCGCCACGGTGAGATCTATACCGAGAACAAAGGTGGCATAACCCTAGGTCAGGTCATTGATGTCATTCACGAACACCTAGAAATTTGGGCAACAACATGAAGCCCCCCTACCATCTGGGTCGGCTATCTACACACTGGGCTTGTCGGACAGATTACGTAGAAGTATTGGTTGAGAAAATCTACGAGAGGACTGGGTTACGTAGCTCTGGACTGCGATTAGTCCATAGTTCTGAGGACGTGGATAAATATGGAGATGTACGGTAAAATGGATGGAGGGATGGCGAGAGATTGAAGGAGAATGGCAGCTCGACAACCCCAGATATGTGGATTTCGTTAGTTGTAATTGAAGGATGTCACAAATTAACAGAACTCAAAGCTTTCCACAAACAATCAACACATAACATGAGGGTGCAAAAGATGTCGAAGTTCAAGAGAAGAGCTACCATGTCCCCCGCAGCCAAGTGAGCCAATGACGTCGCAAAGCCCCCGCAAACCTCCACCAACACCTCCGCTACGTCGCGTCCCCCAACCAAACAACGACAACCGCAACCGCAGTCGCACCTACACCAACACACGTCAAAGTCTGCGACCATGGCAACTACATCCTCCTACCCCCCGCCCGTACCCAACCCCACGTCTTCCTCCACACCCTCCAACACAGCCTTTACCTTCCCACCCCACTACTCCTTCCCCCCCTTCTTCACCCTCCAACCTGTGGCCAGCACCCGCAGCTCGCAACTCGCCTCGTGGTCCACGCTCATCCAATCCTACTGCCGATACCACCGCATCTTCACCCTCTCGCTCATCGACGCGCTGTCCACACCCTTGTTCACAAACGCCACTCTCCGCCGCAGCCTCTCCCTCCGCGACGCAAAAGCAATCCTCACATACATGGCTTCGCCTGAGGGGGGCAACCGGGCGGAATTCATAACGGCGGGCACAAAGAAAGGCAGTAAAGTGGAGGA
Organism: Bipolaris zeicola 26-R-13; assembly: GCF_000523435.1. Taxonomy (NCBI): domain Eukaryota; kingdom Fungi; phylum Ascomycota; class Dothideomycetes; order Pleosporales; family Pleosporaceae; genus Bipolaris; species Bipolaris zeicola. The sequence goes on along the minus strand of NW_006912460.1, from coordinate 282 downwards.
AGGAGAAGGAGGCAAAGTGTGGGTGTACTGGCGTAGACCGGAGGAGTGGGCGACGGCGATTGAGGAGTGGGTGGAGAGGACGGGGCAGAAGGGGACGGTGCTGACGCTTTATGAGATTGTGGAGGGGGATGCGGTGGGCAAGGAGGAGTTTGCGGGGATGGATATGGAGTTGTTGCAGAAGAGTCTGGGGGTTTGTGTTAAGAGGGGGAAGGCGCAGGTGTTTGGGAGTGGGGGGGAGGGAGAGGGTGTGAAGTTTTTCTGAAGGAGAATTGGGGCTTTTTT
>NW_006912459.1:0-11908 GCF_000523435.1 Bipolaris zeicola 26-R-13 | reverse complement strand
CTCAATATATACCTATCGTAGTCGGGTCCGAATCGGATCCGATCAGGAACAGACAGCTGACGAAGGGGCGGCCGATACTTACTCCGATCCGGCTCTGGGATTGGCTCAGTGCTTGATGAAGCTGTAACATCGTTACAGATCTGTTAATAGACTACGAGGAAATCTATCTTATTAATGTAGTAGACGCCTTAATATGTAAGCTTCTTAATCTTACGTCCGTACGCCCGCTTAAGCGGCGAGAAGTAGCTTATATTAAGCGGTTAGAGAAGATGCGACGTATAAGGCGGCATGCAGAGAGTAATAATCTTATTATTAGCGCAGTACTAGTCGAACTCTGGCGTAGCATGGCTGCTATAACTATCTAGAATAAGTAGCTGATAGACTCTAGCTGTACGAGTCGCCGTATGCTGGTCGAAGTGCTTTACCCACTCTACGCCAAGCTGATCAGTTGTCCAGCCATTGTCTAAGACACCGACAGCCTAGTCTGATGGAAGCCCGTTGTACTAGCTAGCCTAGTGGACCTTGCCAGATAGGATCACGAATGGTGGTAGACACTAGCTAGACGCGTTCACGCACTCGATCGCTGTAACCTACTCGCGGTTGCCTGGCTGTACGACGACTGCTCTGCCTACTCTATTAGAGCTTATAACTACCTTTGACGTGCTAGCGACGCCTATCGCGAATCTAGTCTCGTCAAAGTTGTAGATGTCTTGGTCTAGAACGCTGTACGTCTGGCGCGTCTCCTCTACTAGCTTAAACTAGGCTGTAATTGCGACAGGATCCTCGCAGGAGGCGCGCTGGCTATAAAATCTTCTAGTCTACTTTGTCTGAAGATCTGGCTGGCTCTGGATAAAGCGCGACACCTAGTTCTTGCTAATAGGCCGTGGAGGTGGATCTTGGCCACGGGTAGCGAGTAGAGCGTCTACTATCTGTCGTACGTCGATGATATGGGGCGGAAAACCGCGTCGGTCAAGGTCTAGGATCCACTGTATAAGGGACTGCTCTTCAATGGGTAGTAGCTTTTGATTGACAGAGACTGTCTCTAATCGTGGCTGGGTACCGCGGAGACGCGTCTGAAGAGTTGATTTTGGCACATCGTACGCTTTTGCGAGAGCGTAGATAGACTGTTTTGGATTATTACGATAGGATGCTATAGCAAGACTTATTCTACCTTCACGAGAAGCCTGTATAGAACGTTGTTGTCGCGGCATGGTGGTTGTGGTGCAGAGCGTCGCGTTAGGTTAGGTGGGGCGGCCAGCTTACTGGTGTGGCCAGCTTACTGGTGTGGCCAGCTTCCTGGTGCTGCACGTTAAGGGTTAGAGTCTTATATAATCGCTACTCTACCCTACCCCTACCTAACTCTTGGCAACTCTACCTCTACCCAACCTCTACCTAAATACTAGTCTATATAGTACACATATATAAACTATACTACGCCTATAAGCTAGGCGACGAATAATAAATAATAAGCTTATAAATAAACTTTAGCTACATGGAAAGAAGAACGAGCGTTAGGTTTTTTCCTCGCAAGATATACCCCCAACGAGCACTTCGTTGTGGAACTGGGTATATACAAACGTTAGAACAACAAAGTTATCAAAAAAAAGAGAGCGAACGGATGGCCCGAAATTTGCCTTTCCCTGATCCTTCTTCATCCAGAGACCATCTCGTTTCCTCTCTCTCTCTCTCTTCTCTGAATACATTCCAAATAAAATCATATCCACCACGTAATGTTGTTAAAATAAACCCTCCTACTATATAGACAAAGCTTCCTGGTTTGCTTTGGTTGAACTAAAGACTGTTTTTCCGGCTAGCACACAACGCTTCGCCAATAGAAGTAGCGATAAGCACTACAAGAAACCAAAAAAAACAAGAGATGCCGAGTATTGAAAAGCCAAGATAAGCAAATGGTCGTTTCCCAGTACACTACCAATTAGAAACACCACCAACACCACGCTACCGAAAACATACTTAAGCTGTAGACGCAAATGAACAATTTACTAAGGAAGTATCAAACCACAGGTGCGATACAATCTAGTCATCACTCGCATTGTTCGGCTTCGCCGAGGCATTCTTTGCTTTAGGTGTCGGGTCTGGATCTGGACTAGCCGCTTCCTTTTGTGCCTTTGGCGTTTCCATGACAAACTCCTCAACGTCATCGCCCGGTTGTTCGGGAAAGATGACGGGCGGTGTGAGTAATGAAGGCGCAGACCCGGATGTGGGAAGGCTTCCTTCATATTCCTCTGCTGCCCGGTCCTCTGTGATCATGGGCGGTGGGGATGAAGGCAACGTCGAATCTGGCTGGCCAGGGTCTTCGACTGAAATGACACTACCTCTGCTGTTTGTGCGCATCATTTCAATCCCGAGCTTTGAGGTTGACTTTGGTCGCGACTTTGGGCTCCGGGTACGGATGGGAGCGTGGCCCAATTCGTCGTCCTCGTCGTCACCAGACTCTGCCGACTCATGCTTTCGCGTTTCGAGTATACGGCGCTTTGCACCAACTTGTTCTGTCGATCTCTGACGGCGGATCGTTGCCTCCTCAAGAGAAGGTTGTGTGGAGTCCCCGTGGGGTAGGTCAGGTGGACCGCCACGATTGGAGGGAGCATTCTTGGTATCTGCATTGGCGGCATCATCCCCAATTGCCAGACCACCTATGGCTCGCGCCATGTCTCGCTCGCGCCAATCGTCTGCGTTGTGGATTCTGACAGGTATGTCCTCGCCTGCACGACTGTCGTTGTCACCGAAGAAGCTAGAGCTAATCGAGTCTTCGCGGCTAGAACCTCGGTAGCTGGCTGAAGGCACAGCTGGGAAGCCTGACGAATGCGAAGAGGGGCTATCCTCCTGGCGCGAAGACTCTTGACGGAGGCCAGAAGCAGGCATGATCGACGGGAATGATTGACTTGGCGTCCATCCTGGCGGGGGCGCTTTCCATTGACATAACCTGCTTAGCGTGTCGGTGAGCTTAGCAACCGTGGGCGGCTTCTCAATGAGGGCATCGAAGTAGTGCGGTGCCTGAAGTTCTTTGAGATACCCCGTGACAGCAACAATAGGAGTGTGCGTGTTCGCGTTCTTTGTGTCGCGGATCATACGGGCAACGTCTGCGCCATTGACTTGAGGCAGCCGGAACTCCATCATGATGACATCAAATTTGACTTCTCCCATAGCGTAACGGATTGCCTCGGAGCCATTGGTAACTGTCAAGGTACGGCAACGCAGCTTTTCCAGCAGTTTCTCCATGACAAGTCGAGATACTGGATGGTCCTCGCAGATCAAAACGTCCAGTGGCCGGAAGAACGGGCCGTCGCCAAAGCTGATCTGAGACAACCTACGAGAACTTTGTCGACGTCGCTGTACGCGGAGAAGAGCTTTGGCGCGAGAGTCCTCGGTATCCGATGATGACGGTGAGACGTCAAGGACCTGGCTTCTTCGCTTGTAGTGTCCTGGCAGCAAGTTATGTACAGCGTCCTCTTCTTGAGACCCGATGGTCTGCGATCGAGCCCGAGGCGAGTCGGCGATCGCGGACCCTGCAAATGTCTGGCGTTGTCCAGCTGCAGCCTTGTCCTGAGACGCCCCTGTCGATGATGGGGTTTTCGGGAGTTTGATCGGCGAAATGCCATCTGGAGAAGGCCTCATTCCGGGCTGCAGTGTTGAAGGGTTGCTCGTCGAGTGCGACAATGTAGACGAGCTGCTAGACGTCTTTCGTCGATCGTGGTGTTGTCCAGTACTGAATTGCACGAGCAACGGCGAGGAAGGCTGCGAGCCACGACTAGGAGAAGAATGCGGTCCGCTAACGGAGGGAGACGATGGTCGTCCAGGGGCTCTGTTGGTAGAAAGTGTACGCTTCAGAGAACCAGGCAACATTGGGCTATTCTCCAAAGATGGCGAAGGCGATGTAACGTTGGGAGACTGGAGAGGAGGCGTTGGCTTGTTCTGCGGGAGCATAGCTTCGGCACGCAGTTTTTGAATCACGTCCTTGTTGGCCTTTTCTAGAACCGGTAGATTCTTGTAGCTGAAGTTGCCAAAATCATCAGCAGCCATGGGCTCGCTAAGCCGCCGTGTCCTGCCTTCTCGAACATGCGCTGGGATATGAAGCGGGATTAGTCCACGCTTCATGGTCGACACGGTCACTTGCGACCGCACTCTAGATAGAGCGTCATGAGGTCGATCAGGGTAATCGGTACTGGGGGTGCCTGCAGGCGTAGTAGCCTGGTCTTCGAACTCTGGATTGAAGTTGGCCATGGCTGCTCCTCTAGAGTCAAAGTACTCTGTGTCTTCTGGGTTCTCAGGTGCAGGAATGAACGAAGCTTCGTCGTCTCGCAGCGTGTCCCAGTTGATGTCAGCGAACCAGGGATGGCTCCTGATCTCCTCACCACCACTGGCGAACTTTTCGTCCTTATTTGCACCTAATCGCTCGGCCGGATCCGAGCACATGAGCCGATTCATCAGGTCTTTTGCCTCGTCTGAAATGTCATAGAGCTCATCGTCGTCCGCTGGCCAGTCAATCTTTCGCGCAAGGATGTTCTGGAACACCTCGTCTGGGGTATCGGCATGGAAAGGTGGGTATCCATAGAGGGATTCGAACAAGATGCACCCTAGGGACCACCAATCACTGACTTCATCCTGGCCATTGCCTGCAATAGTCTCTGGAGCTAGATAGTCAGGAGTGCCAACGAACCGCCGATCACTGTCTTCGGGGTCAAACAAGGTCATGGGCGGAGGTGGCATTGTAGAGGTTGGGCCGAGCACGCTGTTCTGAGCCAATGCGCTGTGGCTCATTGAGACGGGTACTGCGTATGGATCTGGTGAGCCATCGTCACTGAGTGCTTCCTCTTCTATCGGTGATCGTCCACGAGGGTGACTGAACGAGTCGTCAACTATTGAGAAACGACGGAACATGGCTTGCAGTGCATCACTGTCTTGGCTATCGCTCCGAGTTCCTGAAGGCCGTCTCGACCGTTCACGGCTTTGCTGCGAAGTCTCTCGGTTCAGGCTAAAGTATGATGGCTGGCCGATATCACCGGTAAGCGCGGGTGTCATAGCCGGTGTTTGCGAAGGTGAGTGGTTAAGATCAAACGACGCAGACCGTGACGACCCCACAGATGTTGCACGATGAAAGGGACCTGTCTTCAGTAGGTCGGGTGCCGGTTCCACTGATTTCAGGGCACGCTTTTGACGGCCAATCATACCCATGCGTGACAAACCAAAGTCAGTCAGCTTTAGATGGCCTTTGCCGTCAATGAGAAGATTGTCAGGCTTCAAGTCGCGGTGAACAATGCCGCGGCTGTGCAGATGCTCTACTCCCAAAACAACCTCAGCCAAGTACTTCTTGGCCCAATCTTCAGGCAGAGCTCCAAGAACTTTGATCAGTGAAGCGCAATCACCACCATTCAGGTATTCCATGACCAGATACAGGTAGTCTTTGCTGGAAAAGGTCCAGTACAACTTTGCAACAAAGTCACTCTCGCCTTGCCACATCATAATGGCACGCTCAGCTTTAACATTGGTAACTTGATTCTTTGCAACCATGTCGGCCTTTTTCAGGACCTTGATGGCATAATACTCGCCAGTAGACTTTTTCTTTGCAAGGTAAACACTGCCAAAGGCACCCTTGCTGATTGGCTTAATGATTTCAAAATCTTTGATAGACGGGGGAACCGCCCGTGGCTGTGGCTGGGTGGAGGCAATGAGGCGAGGGGAAATCGGCCTCGGGCCGTCTGAGCCAGCAGTAGACGACTGTCTGCGGTGATGTTGTATCGTGTGCATCATGGCCGGCGACGAAAACTCGGTTGTCTGCAGAACGGGTGAGGTGATTGGTGAGTGGATGCCTTCAACACCACTAGGAAGGCGTGGCTTGGTTGTCCGAAGAGGTGAAGAAGGCGGGGGCACCATGGAGCGAGCTGGCGATTGTTGGCGACTGGACATGACACTCGGTAGTATCAAACTCTTGCGCTTGCGCTCTCGTGAGCTAGCTACTCTGCCAAGGCCAACATCAGAGGTCGCGGGCGAGTCGGCTCGGCGCGGACCAGAGAGTACAGACGAACGCATGCTGGTATCACTCTCGGCACCAGTGTCACTTTCAAAATGCATGGACTGGCGCTTGTTGTGTGTTGCTATGCTGATGGCACCAACGTGTGATCGTGGTGTTTGGCATCCTCCTCTTGGGCTGCTAGATCTATTGGAGCCAGCCACCGAAGACTCCCGGCGTCCGACTCGTGCTGGCAGCGAGGCATCCGATGTGTTGCGCAGGGCATGCGCCATTGAAGAGGGGGGATCAAATGAACATGGGAATATCCCCTCCTCGCCGGGAGCTATGTCGGTAGCCGTATCTGTGTCATTTGTATCTGACTGTACTTCTTCTTGTCGCTCATCCTCGGACGAGCTGTCTTCGCCTGCAGCGATACGGGCAGCTTTCAGGATGGCAGCTTCAATGCATTCCTGAACCAAAATGTCGAATTCAATGCGCAGCCGCTCAGAATACTCGAGAACACGTCGGTGACGTATGACGGCGTCAACCTTTGCTCTTGCAAGTTTACTAGTGTCTTCACACAACAGCTTGAGGCCTTCAGTGTGGTCAGCTGAGCCCGTGGTGGGCGACTGCCATTGGAGAACCTGTGATATGCGATTCTCAGATTGCGGTGATTGGGTGCGAATCTCTGCAACTGACTGGCCGCGGGTATTGTCCTTGACCGCTGGTGTGTTGATCTCAAGGGCGGTGTCACATAAGTCGAGTACTAGCTCGACGATGCGCGCTAAGGGTCTTCGGACGGCAAATGACCGTGCACGATGATGGCCAAACCCTGATGGGCGCTCGGAGCGCTCGCGAGATCGCGAGGGCGGGGATGCTGGGGAGTTGCGGCCAGAGGGAGTGCTAGAAGGGCTACCCGAAGAGGGTGTTGATGTCGAGTGGATAATAAGGCCTTTGTATTCTGCGGGTTGAAGGGGTTGCACGGAATCTATCGAGGCAGGTCTTGAGCGCTGGCTGTGAGACTCGAGAGTGTCGAGGACCTTGACAATCGCGTTGCGGTGTTCTGCAAGAGTCTCTTGGGCCATTTGCACGTCCATTTCTGCGCGGTGCTCCTGGAGACAGAGTTCAGAGTGCTTCTCAAACCACCAAGGGGTAATCTGCCGTTCGCAGATGCGGCAGAGAACAGGCAGTGGCGGAGCACAGTTTCCAGGATCTGTAGTACATTGTTCGGCAAGACCCGTCAGGTAGTGAGCGAGGACTTCTGCTCCGACGCCAAGGGCCTCGACAAGGACCTCGGGAAGATCAATGGTGACCTCCCGAATGACCGAGGGTCTCACCATCCACATGGTCTGTAAGTGTTAGTTAGTAGTTATGTGCGAATGTCGTCGATGTATCCCGGTACGTACGTGGCTCTCGGCTCCAGTTGTTCGATCGTAGACCATGATGCCCTGGGCTTCTACGTTGAGGAACTGTTCCTCGTCATCGGGCACATTGGTTGGCGAGCGTGGCGTAGACTCTTGGCCTTGGGCAACAGAGTGCTTGGGCCGTCGTTGGCGCAGAATGGAATGGGGGCCTAGTTGGATGGTGAAACGGGCAATGTGGCTCCTCGAATCGTCCTTGCGGACGGACTCGATTGCTTCTGCGAAGCCGTCTGCGCCGGAGCATATCAAATCAAGCACCGGCTTGCCCGTGACTTGGGCAGGCAGAGTGCCAATGACATCGGTCCACGAGGGGCTGACGTAGCGGATCTTGCCCTCGAGGTCCAGGTCCATGATGATGTTCAGACTGTGCTCGGCAGCCTCCTTGAGGTCTGCACGCTCATTGCGCATGTCCTGGCTAACGGTCCTCTCCATGCTATGTCGATGGCCAGGCGAGGCGGTGGCCTCATGCTTGAGTGCCGTAACGGCGGGGGGAGCTAGCGTCGTGGGTTTCTTGTCGTCAGCCATTGGTGCTGTTGGGGGTTACGAATGCCGTGGGTGCGGCTCTGGTTGCTCGGGCCCGAGGTCGGGAGGAAGAGGGGATGGGCGCGCGTGCCCGAGGGCGTATTGGTGATTTGCTATGAACAGAAGGCTCCCAAGACCATGTTGGAGGGCTCTGAGATGGACCGGGAGGGCTTGGAGTATAGGAGGCGAGGGCCGGCTTTGTGGTGCAGTGCGGTGCTGACTGCAACGAGGACGAGTCTAGAGCAGCTGCATTGCGGAGCCAGACGGAGGATTGGACAGTGCAACGGGGACCGAGGAGCGGTGGCAGCAGGTGATTTGACGGCAGCAGTGGCAGTGGAGGGAGAGGAGGAGGTAGTGGTGATGTAGCAGAAAGCGGCGGGTGGGTATTGTTTTTTGGGGCGTGCTTGGGGGGTGGATTGGCGGAAGTGGTGGGTGGGTGGAGAGATGGAGAGGGGCAGAGGGTGGATGTATCAGCCGGCAGCACGAGCGTGTTAGAGCGACAGGAGGAGGAGGAGAAGAAGGTGAGGTAAGTGGATGCAGCAACGGCGTCGTGCAGCAGCGTAGTCGGGCAAGCGAGGGGTGGGTGAGGGAGCCCGGCGAGGGATGGAACGAGGGCAGATTGTGGGTGGGCAGCGCTATCCAGCTGGCAAAAGTCGCCAGGCCGCACGCGTCGAGTGAAAGTCACACGGAAAAGCGCCGTGCAGGGCGGAGGCTAGCAGCCGGTGGGTGCAGATGATGCTGCTTACCCTCTGGCGCACGGCGCGCCCTCTGCGCCCGCCCGACACTGCTCAACGCTGCACCATCCCGGCTACCAAAATAATACAGCACAACGGCACGCCAGCGACTGGGCCGAATGCTCGGGGAGCCATGTATGTTTACCATGCAAACATGCCTTGATGCGACTACATGCGACACACGATACATGTCACATACACAAGGGTAGTAATGCCGTCGCTGTCAAATGGGTGTGTATATGTGCTTATGGCTATTATTGTTGTTGCTGCTACCGCTACCACCACCACCACCTCCTTCACCACAGCCACTGCCACTGCTACTGCTACTGCTACTGCTGCATCTTGATCCATGCCACCACCGACCAGACCGCCTCCCCGCCGCACACTCCCGGCAACATCTGGCTCAACTGCATGGCTCTCCCTGCGCTGCTGCTGTTGTTTTTGGCGCCGTTGTCGATACTGTTTTTTTCTTCTTGTTGGCGCTGGTGCTGCTACCGGTGCTGCTGCCAGTATTATTGGTGCTGGTTGTGGTGGTACTGTTGTTGGTGCTCCCCATATAAACAAGTATAACTACATATTCCATACTACATGGCACCGCAGCCCAGCCCAGCCCAGCCCAGCTTGTCAGCTCACGCCCAGCACACGACCACAGAGTGCTTAATGCTAAACACCACGGCAACCTACCAGGCGTTGCACTGCTGCAGTGGCTATTGCCCGGCCATCAACAATGAGCCCCTCACCACAACCTTGCAGCGTCGCCTCGGATACAAAGTCTGACTTTGCTGCAACAAGACGCACATTTTTGCTATCCGGCCAATCACCGCCCGCCCGCTTGCTCCCTTGCCTCTTCCCCGTCGTGCACCATGTGGATCAGGCCCCACTACGTCAGCAAAGCCTTGCCCGCGGTCATTTGGGAATCATATACACACAAGTCTATTCACTGACCTCCTATCTACACACATCTACATGCTACCTACCACGTACCTCATCTGTCCCTGCTTCTGGCCATCACTCTCATCTCGTGTCTGTCCCAGAGCCCACTCGCTATGCTCCACGGCCACTAAACCCAATTTCATTTCTCTCCCGAGCATGTCCCAGTACGTACAATACTCTACAATACACACGTACGTACATCTGCTGTATCTTTGCCCGTACACACGTACAGTAATAAGTATGCAATGCTCCCCACCACCACAGCACTAGCGTCGCGCTAGTGAGAATCGCCACCTGCTCAACGAACCATGCACGCGGCAAACACGCAATTGGACACGCTCTCCAAGCTACTCTGCATTCAATGCTACACCACCTGCCCGTCCACTGCCCCGGATCTTCCTCTGCTTACCCCGTCTTCTACTCCATGTACTTGTGTACATCTATTCAAAATACACTGCTTCCGCTTCCAGCACCCTCGTCTCCCCTGACAACTCGCTCTTGATTACCACCCGGGGGTCCTCCCTGCTCGCCGCAACCCTCTTGCCCTCGACTTCCTTCTCCTCGTACAACACTTCGACCACTTGGCCCTTATCAATCCCACCGCGCCCATGCCACTGCACCTCTTGACCCCTCTTCGGAACCCGCGTCTTGTCTCCGGCTGCCCCTGTTGGCTCCCCGTCACCTCCCCCTGTATTCTTTGCTTTCTTGTTCGGGCATACCGCGTTTGCTCCCCGCCCACGCTTCTTCCCACCCTCCTCTTCATGCTCATGCGACCCTCCCTTGGGCCTGCGCTCCTCCTGCTGGAACTTTCGGTATTCCCGCTCATTGCTCTCCATATATTCGGGGTCGTCCCAGTGTGTTGTGCAGTCGCTGACGCTCTTCTTGTTAATCTTGACGTATCCCTTGGTCGAGCTGCACTCCTCGTCTGTCGCTGTCTCATGTTTCTCGTCGACCCTGTGGTCACTTCCTCGCTTCTTGTGTTCCGATGCCATCATCTGCCCCTACGATTGCATGGCATTAATCAAACGCCCACTTCTTGCGCACATCGCCTCGTACCTTTGTAGCCGACCGCTGACTTGGCGCGCATCCCTTGCCCCCTCCCTGAACCTCCTCCCCCTTGAGTGGCTCGCGGACCTCCAGATCGCTATACTTGTCGTCCGTCTTCGAAGGCATAGTGACTGCGTACTTTCGAATGCTGAGATGTAGTGGTACTGTTGTGGGCTGACAAACGTGGTAGACCTTTTCTAGCAATTGTTTGCTGCGAGGCAGAATACGACGCATTTTAAACAATCAACTCGACGGATAAACGCAATTATCTATCCAATTCCAAGTCTCCTTCCACTGACGTATACGTCCCGGCACAAACAAACACCCTTTTCCTTTTTCTTCACGCCAGCCACCTCATATCAAGTACATCATCATCATCATCAAAAGCCCCCTCACCAACTCGCGACGCGCCCAGATCCCCTCACGACCGTGGTACCACCCGCGTTTCCACCCTTCACAAGCGTACCGCAATGACATCAATGATATTTCAGCGTGATCCGCTTTTAGCTGGCGTAATAGCACGGTCATTGTGCTTCGATCGTACTAACGCCAATCGGTGTAGACCTCACGGTCTAGCCGCTGATCCACCCGACGATAAAGTTCCCCCTTTGCTCTGCCGCTATGCATTCTGTGCAGACATGCACGCCATGAGTCTGCGCTGCAATATCCCAGGCCCATTAGCTCTTTCAGCTGCAGCCCGAGGCGTTTACACTCCACTATGATACTAGCCCGTGGAGAGTGGTCTGAGCTTCCTGGATGCATGTGAGACTGACAGCGCTCATGAGAAGCGCGTCGCTCTCTTTCCTAGACCAAGAACCAGGACAGCTCGGGTAAGAGATCCATCAAACTATTGAGCCTGCAAATCGACGTCTTACCTTCGCGTGCCACTGCTCCTACTCTAGTGGGCTACGAAACAAATGAGCTTACAAATCTCATGGACTGCTAAATCCTACTATTCAGGTCTGATGTCAAACTCTTACTAAATGGTATTCACGAGACAATTGTACTTAGAAAGGGTCCGAGTTGGAACATGAGCTCGCCAATAATCTTTACAAATAAGCTGCTAGTAAATTCTACGAAACGTCATTTCTTCAATCCCATAGCTAGCTGATCGTAATACTATTTGTCCATCTCACAGAAACAACTGCCTACTCGCCCCACGTGCCTAGTTCTTCCGAACTAGGCCCTACCCAGCTCAACGTCAACCACCAGCTCAACGTCAATTTCATCAACCCACACGATTTATATAGTAAATTGACCGCGCAAATACGTAAAATATTATATAT
>NW_006912458.1:0-12416 GCF_000523435.1 Bipolaris zeicola 26-R-13 | reverse complement strand
AGAAAGAGCAAGCTGAAGATCTGATTCAGAATAAGTTGATAAGTAACTGCGTTGTTGAGACATAATGTGATGTAGTGTCGACGTTGACGCGCTGGTGGGGCGCGACCGATTCGCTTGGGCAACCGATTCGCTTGTGAACCACGTTAATTACAATGCTAGGTTAATGTTGACATCTCTTTTCCTTCCAGGCCATGAAACAAATCATGTCTTGTGCTTTTTGGGAGCGCCAGACAAACTACACAATAGTCGACCCTAACTCCGATCCTACTTGCGAACATTCACAAAAATCGCGCCGTCGAGGATTAAACATTTTAGCCTTTCTGAGCTTCTTGGTCTTTACTCTTCTTGTTATCAATATCCTTGTCGCACGCCAACTACATCTGCTACCACACGGCATTCCGAGAACTCCAATAGCTATCCAACACTGTGGCAACAGCCCATCTGAAGCAAGAGCTCGTGGCTGCGTCTTTGAGTCTAGCAATCTAGCGTGGGTGCCAGCAGAGTGTTATGATAAGGAGATTAGTGATGAATGGGACGCCAAGAGTTGGGTATACGCCTATGGCATCAATAAGCAAAATGTAACCCTGGAGGAGGTGTTGAAAGGTGATTTGGACCATGTATGGGTAACTTGGAGTCAACATATTGCACATTGTGCACTTATGGAACTCAAGTTTCAACGAGCCGTTCAATTCAACTGGCCTATGAACAATTGGACAAGTCACTATGCGCATAGTTTACATTGTGCCAAGAGCTATACTGAGTGGGATTTTATGAAAACCCCTAATAAACTTAACTCTAAGATATTTATAAAGTTCCCAGTATGTAGCTATAGTTGGCAGGATGCAGTATTGTAGATGAAATGATAAGGCGTTATTTATAAGTGGCTACGCCCTAGGCAGTAATTGTGAAGCATATAAAGAGTTATGTTTAATGGTCCCGCATCAAAATCCAACCCTGTTTCTCTCTGACATGATCTGACTGTTTGTTCTAGCAATGAACGCGCTTTTACCTCTATTCATGGTCGTGATATGTTCTTATCTCATTATTCTGGCTCAATAAACTCAAACACCATTATCACGCTACTTTGTTGTTCAGTCCAACTACTCATGCATGTCGTGAGAAGAAAATGCCTTCTACTTATTATCTTGGCATAGCACTGCCTTAGCTATCATTACTACTCAGGTACCACGAGTGATTGCCTATCAAACTGCCAAAGATGAACTCACGGTGCTGCTATATATCGATGATTTGTAACTGGTGCTTGGTCTGCGCGTCATTCTCTTTCATGTAGTTATGAAATGGTGGATTCATACCTCGACATGGTTTACTGAAAGCATCGTATATGCGCGCTTTGCCAACGTTATATATGTTGAGATTATTGGCGTTGTTGATACCAACAGGGTACCTCCTGGTTGTGAGCCTGGGTACATGGCTCCATTATCCAAAATTTACATAAAGAATAAATTTACGGCTTATTATCTGGGATGTTGTGAAGCTCTAAAGTTGCGATGAGAAGTGACCAGGGAGGCACGACCGCGCTACACGAACCAACTTTTGGCGACTAATTATAAGATCCGAACATTAAGGTCAAGGTCGTATGATTAGAACTCCTTACTCGCATACCACTAACTAAGCTCAGACGCCTTCTTTATGATCTCCTTCAATGCCGGCATTTTCCTTCCGCCTTTCTCTCCTTCACTCAACACATCTTCTAGCATCCTACGGTCTTGCTTTGCAACCTTTCCGCCATGGTGAAACGCGTTAAACATGGCATAATCGAGTGGCTTGGCGTTCACCTCGAAAGGTGCGTGCATCTGGACGGCGAACCAGTCTCCTACCACAAAGGATAAAAGCCAACCTGTCCAACCGAAACGTGGAAGGTTTAGAATCTCCGTTTGTGCGCGTAGCATCAGATTCCAAAGCTCAGTATTCGCGCGGAACTGCTTGAATGGGCCAAATCCATCAATGTTCCATGCCACCAGCTGCAACATGGAGAGAGGTACGACATATGGCGCTAGGAATCCTGGAGCTCGCTGAATTCCTTGTTTGCCCTTGACGTCATAGAATGCCTCAAGTTTCTTCGTCAGAGAAGGCTGTGTATTCATTACAACCAAAATCATGCCTGCTGATGGGGTCGAGTAAAGGATGTCTGCTTTCGAAGCTAAGGATTTGTTCGCTGTTTCTGGGATCGGAATCTGAGGTGTCGGTTGATGCGCAAGTAGGCTTACGCCAAACAGAAGACGGCTCCGAGCGATTCCTAAAGTGCTCAGGTAGTGTTCTTCAATGTCTAGACCGGCTGCGTCGTATACGACAAAGGAATTTGCGTTTTGAGGCTCCTTGAGAAGCTCGCCGACTGAACGGATTGTCGCGGTCCCAGACTCCGACCGTGCAGTATATCCATCCAAAGTGTCAAAGACGAATGCAAACTCTTCGCCTTTGACTTCTGAAACCGACTCGATGACGCGGTAGGATGAAAATTCATGTAATGTGTCGTCTTTATAGGAGTAAAGATGCTTTGGCGGCTCGAAAGCGGGCTTGCGGCCGGGGCGGACAAGGTAGGTACAATCAGCACTATGCGAAATGTGGTAACCTTGAGACAACCCGACGGCACCACAGCCAACTATCAAAACTTTAGGCTTCGGCATGTTGAAGGTTGTGTTCTCGCGTATTCGTGTGTTGCTGAGCAGTTACTGTTTGTACTGAACTGAGTATTGTGCTGTTGTTTGGCTCCGACGCTAATTTTTGACCGAACATGTTCGTCCGTCCGATTTGTAGCCTCCGATAGCACGTACTTGGTTGCGCGTCAGCAATACTTGCCCACATTAAGCGAGGAGGGGAAGGTGCTCTATTTCTAGTCACGAATTTGGCTAGCTAGTAATACGAACGGTAGCATGGACGGAAGGGAATGATATATGAAATCAAGAACACGAAGTTTGCATCCAATCTATACATCGACGCCGCGAGCTACCAAAGAAGAGCCCCTCTTAGCGGTATGGCAAAGGTTAAACGACTTCGTGGTAAGTAGGGGCCTATGTTAATAGGCTCAGCCGAGGTACTAGTGATGACCTTTGTTTCTTTCACTAACGATACTATACATATCATACATAATATACATTTTTAGTGACTTGTACACGAATTAGGTAGGTAATTATACACTGGACGTGGCAATCCCTCACGCTCTCCGTTAGATGAATCAGCCTTCGTGAAAGGGATTAATTTCAGTTGCTTCTAGCTAACGCTAAGACCTGATGGCATCGATAGTCTCAACAGTTGGAAACGTGTACTCGCCATTAGTGAATGCCTCGGCTGGTGAGTAGAACCGAATCGAGTACAGAAGCTTACCGCCACCCACCGGGGCCGGAAGCCAGCTGTATAAGAAGCCTTGAGTTAGCCATTTTATACTTTCAAGATGCTAATCCAAGACGATTAAAAAATCGCAAAGAGAGGGCCAACTTACTTGCTGGTCCAATTATCTGGTAGGGGAATATCAGCAGGCTGCAGTAAGACCTGAAATCTGCCATCCGCCGTTCCATTTCCAGCGCTGGAATCATTTCCATACACCAAACCTCCACTCTCAAATTTCAACTGTGTGCTGCGGTCTCCAATGACGTATCTTCCCAGCTTGTTGGGCACCAGATATTGATCCGCGCCATACACAGTCAAACTCCAAAACCCAGTTGATTTGATTGGGGGTTTGCCGAAGAAAGTAAATAGAAATGCGGAATTCGCACTTAAAGTCACATTATCGGATTTATTCGTGATGAAGAGGTTCTCGGATTGTACGAGGCCCAGATAACCGCGGAGTGCGCGGTACGCACGACAGCCGTATTCAGTGCCGAAGATGCCTTGACATTCCACCTTGGGAATTACCCAGTTGTTGCCAACATCAATCAGGTTTTGAGAATAAGCTGCGGAGATGCTTGCGTTTGCTGCGACGGTGGCAGCGGTGAGATTGATTCCAGGAGGTGGGGTGTATACTCCATCTGCAATGCCAGCAAGGCCAAGTTTCGATGCTACACGATACCGGTCTGCATACACATCGGGTTGGTTGAACTGTCCAATCTTTGCCAGCAGGTCTAGATAGCCTGTGACTCTGTTCGGGGCGTTCGAAGTGTCAATGAGGGCACGTGATAGTCGAAGTGCTTGTGCTGCAAACAGCTGAGACATTGTACGTGAGACTGTCCTGAGGAAAGTTTGGTCTTGATAACTGCGTATGGTCTCAATATCGCTCATAGTGTTTTGATGTACAAGAATACGGCCGAGCAGGATACCGTAGGTCGTAGCATAAGAGATTACGCCTTTGTAGGTTGATAATTCAGCCGGAGTGGTGTATCTGATTCCGGGCTGGACAAGAGCATCATCTGCACGTCTGATCAGATAGTCTCCCGGGGGAGAGTTCGTGTTGATTGATATTCCCGCAAAATTGTTGCCATAACTTTGATCAGTCAGTCTTTGCTCCATCTTATTGACATCCAGCAGGACTCACATGTCGTAAAAAGGCCATATCCAGTTCCTTCCATCACTGATATTGGGAATGGTTAGGACAAGGTCTTCATGCGACAAGTCGATAGCGGCCCAGATATACAACGTGTCTGCATTAGGCCCAACTATTGTGCGATTTAGAGGACCGGAAAGCGTATGGTAGGGCCATAGTGTGTTTGTTTTGTTGACGGCATCGAGAATATTTCTTACGGCTTGTTGCCATTGAGAAACAGGATATGCATACTGAATAATCGTCAAGAGAGAGGTGATATGTTCTTTCAAATGCTTCACGCACCTGAATTGCGAATGCTGTGGCGTCTTGAGCAGCACTGTTGTAAGAGGTTGAAACATTCGTCGCTCCCGCGCGCGGAACCAGGTATTCCAGGCATGCACTGGTAGCGAGGAGATAACTACTCAACTTCATGTTTCTTAGTAATGTCCCTCCCCGAGTGCTGGGACACCCGCCGTGCTGGGACAAATGAGGGGTACTTTGACTTTCAGCACTTCGCTTTCTATGTCCACGCTGAGAATCGCTAGTAACTTGTGTTGCCTGTGTGCTAGAGGTATTCATAAACATATCTTAACACTTCTACCTAAAAATTACATCGCTATTACTACTCTTATTGCGTAAGTTACAATAGACCTTTCTTTCGTGCACGACGGTGTTGCTTTGCTACAATCCTGTATAGAACCTTGCAGCGTCTAAGAAACTCTAAGAGATCGCAGTTATGTCTAAGTGACCTTACGACAGCGCGGTAAGCTACGTTTGGCCTTGTGGCGCCTACAACACCTATATTCATACAAGATCGCAGTCGTGATCAGTACCTCGGCTCGTTCGAAGCGGCTCTGCAAATCTTATGTAACTATGTTTACGTAGTTGGTAAACTAATAATTATATCTCTAGCGGCTGTTAGGGCTGTGGCGCAGCACTAGTAGGCGGTTTGAGCATATGAGCTCTAGCGGAGGTCGTCCTTAAGGGAGACTGTTAACAACTAGACCTGTAACTGCTACATATCGATTACTTATAACTATTACGCCGGAAAACTTGTACTATACTTCTATCAATATGAGTCCATGTAATTATAGCGCTAGAGAATTCTAAGCAAAACCACACGGCCAGACATAAGCCCTAGACAAGCTACTTGGTCGTGTACTATAGTCAAGCTTGATCGACACTCTGGCGGAAGCCATAGGAAGCGTTGTTGGTTGCGGAATATCCACTGATCCTGCACTCGAATATACGAGCACCGCGACCTTGGCTTCAAGAGTGATGTGCCAACTATAGCTTGAGGTAAAGGGATATCGCCTTGGTACGTGTGAAGTACCCGGCTATCTGGCGAGAAGCTGATATACGAAGTGAAGCCATAAGGGCTATCTAGCGTACTGCGACATGTCCCTGTCGCCGCTTCCCACAGCTGTACTGTGTTGTCTTCAGATGACGACGCGACTAGCTGCCCATCTGGCGAGAAGGCCACCGCCCTAACCCGCTCGGAATGGCCCTTGAGCGTACTGCGACACGTTCCCGTTGACGCTTCCCACAGCCGTACTGTCTTATCAAAAGATGCCGATGCAACTAGCTGCCCGTCAGGCGAGAAGGCTACCGCCCAGACATCTGAGGAATGGCCCTTGAGCGTGCTGCGATACGTCCCTGTCGCCGCCTCCCACAGCCGTACTGTCATGTCATTAGACGCTGACGCAACTAGCTGCCCATCTGGCGAGAAGGCTACCGCCCAGACATCTGAGGAGTGGCCCTTGAGCGTGCTACGACACGTCCCTGTCGCTACTTCCCACAGCCGTACTGTCTTATCTAAAGATGCTGACGCAACTAGCTGCCCGTCTGGCGAGAAGGCTACTGCGTTGACACTCCTAGAATGGCCCTCGAGCGTGCTGCGACATGTCCCTGTAGCCACCTCCCATAGCCGTACTGTGTCTTCGAAAGATGCTGACGCAACTAGCTGCCCGTCTGGCGAGAAGGCTAACGCCTTAACACTTGTAAAATGGCCCTCGAGTATGCTGCGATACGTCCCCGTCACTACCTCCCACAGCCGCACTGTCTTGTCAGAAGACGCTGATGCGACTAGCTGCCCGTCTGGCGAGAAGGCCACCGCCCAGACATTCATGGAATGGCCCATGAACGTGCTGCGACATGTCCCCGTTGACGCCTCCCATAGCCGCACTGTTGTGCCCCCATTTGCCAATGTGACTAGCCGCCCGTCTGGCGAGAAGGCCACATCGTGGGCATACGATGAACCGCCCTTGAGCGTACTGCGATACCTCCCTGTCGCCGCCTCCCACAGCTGTACTGGGTTTTGGTCTAGCGAGAATGATCCAGCGTTGACAAGCGAGGAAATGCCCTCCAGCGTGCTGCGACACGTCCCCGTCGCTGCCTCCCACAGCCGTACTGTCTTGTCGCCAGATCCCGACGCGACTAGCTGCCCGTCTGGTGAGAAGGCCACCGAGTTGCCTAAAGATGCTGAGGCGACTAGCTGCCCGTCTGGGGAGAAGGCCACTACGCCGACATATGAGGAGTGGCCCTCGAGCGTGCTGTGGCACGTCCCTGTCGCCGCTTCCCACAACCGCACTGTCTTGTCGTCAGACGCTGACGCGACTAGCTGCCCATCTGGCGAGAAGGCCACTGCGCTAACTCGCTCAGAATGGCCCGCGAATGTGCTACGACACGTTCCTATCGCCGCTTCCCACAACCGCACTGTCTTGTCATCAGACGCTGACGCGACTAGCTGCCCGTCTGGCGAGAAGGCTATCGCTGTAATATATGAGGAATGGCCTATAAGCGTGCTACGACACGTCCCCATCGCTGCCTCCCACAGCCGCACTGTCTTGTCATAAGATGCCGACGCAACTAGTTGCCCGTCTGGCGAGAAGGCCACTGCGCCAACACCTGAGGAATGGCCCTCGAGCGTACTGCGACACGCGTCCCAGTCGGCTTCTTTCGTAGATAGCATCTTGACCTTTTCTGGCACTTGGTCTACAAATGTTTGTCGTATTAGGCTCTTCTCTGGTGCGAACACTAGCGCTGAGTAATAGATCTGCAACGGTGAATCTGCAAGCACAGATTGGAACCGCAACACGAACCGCTTAGCGTCATGAAGAAAGTCTAAAACTAGCTCTGAAGAGGGCTATATTATATATTAGTAGAGTTGTAGGAAGATTTCCCTATGAAGATCTTACAGTAGTAATTGCCTGAAGGCTGTTAAGCAAGTTGACGCATGTGCTCGATTCTCTTACAAGGCTCATAGCTTCAAGCCAATGAAGAAGGTGCTTCTGTAGAAAGAGATGCGTCACGTCCCTGTCGACGATGCCTTGCCCACTCTGCTTGAGATGGTCAACCCAGTAGTGACACGCATATTGTAGATCAGGCGGCAGCCTAGTAGCAACTGTCTGCTCATCTACCTCACTCCTTAGTACTCCAGGGCCTGGAAGGCCGCACATGTCCTGATAAAGACCGCCAGATCCAGACATAAGCTCAAGGCAGCGAGATGCAAGCTTCTGGTGTGTCCTTTTCTCATCCACCCAGAACGGGCTCTTTCCTTGCTTTTGGGGGTCGAGGAGGAACTCGCGAAAGGACAGGTGGAGTGGCCTGATAGGAACGTCCTCCCTTTCAGGAATACTAAGAACGGAGTGCAGGGCATCTAACCGGCATTCGACTTGTTTCTTCGGAACTTGAAGGAGGCGCGCAAGGGGGCCTATAGGAAGTGGACTTGCTAAGATGACTATGCTACCTACGAGTTCACGGAAGACGCGCAGCCAATCTTCTCTATCTCTTTCTTCCTGCTCAAAAAGCAACTGATCCAGGACGGGAAGGTAGGTTCGGTCGAGCTGTGAAAAAGCTGTTTTTGGATACTGCAAGACCTTGTTTAGGTACACTTCAGGGTCGCCTCCTTTACTACCAATATACCGACACACAGTGGCAGCGTAGATGAATAACGGCATAGCTAACTCAACTAGCGCTAGAATATGTTGTTGGGCTGGCCAGTCTGAGGCTAGCATGCGTTCTTTTCGTATTATACTAAGCTTATGCTCTAGGAATAGACGGATATCATGCTCGATCGTGCTCCTTGGTACTTCGTGGAGCACTAGGTCTTGGTACGTGCCGTTTGGCATCTTCTTGAAGCCCAGACGGATGTGGAGTTCTGGCCGACTGGTGACCACGATCCGTAGCGGCACTGGGCGAATGTCCTTCGTCTGAGCGAGCAGCTGAAGGATCGCTCGAACATCTGCTTCTCGCTCACATTCGTCTAGCGCGTCGATAACGACAACTTGCGCCAAGGCCCGCGAGCGAGTCTGCTTTATCCCCAGAAGTGGCTGTAGAATAAGCTTCTCGAACTGGTCTTTTAGAGCTTTATGTGAGATAGCCGGGTCCTCGTCGAGCGTCTTCCTAACGCTAGGCAGCATCCCTGGCTCGCAGGCGACTAGATCCGTGGCGATGGTAGTAAAGAACCGTGAGGCGTTGCCACGCTCGCCCTCACCTTTCTTGAAGAAGAAGCTTGCTCCTAGCTGGCCGCGCCTGGCAAATGATTCGGCAATAGTCCGCGCAATTGTGGACTTTCCTGTGCCAGCCATGCCGCTAAGCCAGAATATAGACTTGCTATCCTTATCTTGTGCCCATTTTGCGATGTTATGCAGCAGTACGGTGCGGGTGTTTGGTAGGCATCGCGCATTGTGTTCCTCCGTATGTGAGTCGTAAGACGCTCCTTGGGCGACGGGTAGTTTAGCTAGGTCTAGTTTCTGGTCTATGCTGAACACAACAGCCCTGCATAGCTAGTAAGAAACCATTTCTGCGCACGACAGATCCGTGTATAGAAGCTTACGTCTGATCAACCTGTAGCACTAAGCCAAAGGTCTGTTCGTATCCTTCTAAGCTCGAAATAATCCTGTCCACCTGCTTGCTCGTAAACGGCCATTTGAGCGCACGTAAACCGAACCGGCTTATAGTCTTGCGGGTCTTTCCCGGTTCTAGCTTTATGTCTAGGGTTTCCAGCTCGTTCAGGCATTGTTCGACCGATTCTAGCAGCCCTTGGGTGGCAGAGAGCCGCGTCTTGTCCTGGCTGTCGAGAAGCTGCTTCATCTTCTTCAGCACGTGGTTAATGTCGCTGACCTTTCTCTGCACACGCTCGATATCGCCCTTCGCATCCTTTACGGCCATAGAGTACTGGACGCATAGCGACGCAATCTTGGCGGATATGTCGATTACTGCGATAACGCTTGCTGCGCCCGAAAGGCCATCCATAACGTGAGGTCTGCGACGGAGATAAAGTAAACCAGTCGATCACGCCTTGCGCGGTTGTAGGCTGATAGAGTAGCGAGACTGCTGTCGGGCTGAGAGCAGTAACTACTGCAATCCATCGTTCGCTGCACAAGGCTGAGAGGCTGGCACAGCTAAGCGCTGTTACATCGTAGGCGGCATGGGGTCAGAAAGGCTTTGGAACCACGATTCGCCAGAGCCCGCTTGCCCACTCTTGCTGCGCACTTGAGAGATGAGCGGAATACTACACAAACGTTATCCTATCTAATGGCTTATACTATGGTGCGATTGTTTTAGCACTTCTATAACTTGTTAGGATAGGTACAGTATCAAAGCGCTATTCGAAGCTGCGTCGTGCGCTTGCTATTTTTAGAACAAGCTCCGCTCGTCCTCTGCCGCATGTTATCAGAGCGACAGGGCGCGCTTTGGTTACGTCGAGGCTGCTCGTTACTACCCATTTGCTGGTACAGTAACATACTCGCGGCCATGTATCTAGCTAGTCAAGCACTGACTGAAGCCTTCTCTTCCGACCGGCGTGAGACATATCGTACTATGGCGGAGAAGAGCAATGTCCCTCGCTCTACCCTCCATCGTCGTAAGCACGGAGGAACGTCGAAAGAAACAAAAGCTTAGCGCCAGTAATACCTTACTGTCGAGGAAAAGAAAGCGCTTACTTTATTCTTATTAATAATGTCTAGTTTTGGGTAACTAGTTCGGATTAAATACGTACCTACGCTAGCCTTCAGCATCGCACGCCGGCGGTCCACGACGACCAATAAGCCGATCAAGCCTCTGGGTAAGAACTGGGCTCGCGCCTTCGAGAAGCGCCACCCTAAACTTAAAGCGAGACGAGTTAAGTTAATAGACTAGAAGCGCTATAAGAACAATATATACGATAAGACTATAGAGTAGTTTTAGATAATTGGCAAGGTGCTGCAGGATGCAGCTGTACTGCTAGAGAATGTATACAACATGGATAAGACAGGGGTTATGCTAAGCAAGCTTGGCTCTGTCAAAGTCCTAGTAGGTAAGGACGATAGACGCGACTATAGAGGTGCTAGCATGAAGCGGACGATGGTGACTGCTGTCGAGTGCATAAGCGCTGACGGTAGGGCGCTGCTGCCTCTCATCATCTGGCCAGCCTCGACGCACCGAAGTAACTGGACTACGTATCCCACACCTGGATAGCACTACGGGTTCTCTGAGAGCGGTTATAATAACTCTAAGATTAGCTTAGAGTGGCTTATGCGTGCTTTTGATCCCTAAACTAGAGACCTGGCTGACGGTAAACCGCGGGTGCTGATCTGCGACGGCTTCGGCACTCACGAAACGCTAGAAATTCTTGAATTTTGCCTTAGTAACAACATTATGCTATGCCGTCTCCCCTCTCATACCTCCCATAAGCTGCAGCCCTGCGATGTTGGAGTATTCGCGCCCTTGAAGACAGCCTATCGCGACCAGGTCGAGCGGCTAAATAGAGGGGTATAGATATAGTTAGTAAGGAGCACTTCACCTCGCTATACGACCCTGCAAGGACCAAGGCTTTCACGAGGCGGAATATCAAGGCCGCCTGGGCCGTAAGTGGCTTACTGCCTTTTAACCCAGAAAGAGTACTCTAAGACATGCCAAGGCCATCTGCAGAGCTCACGGTTTCTATAGCTAGTAAGGATATGCCTTCTAACCCTAGGGACGAAATACCTATAACACCTATGACGCCAGTAAATATAGAAGGTCTAGTGTCGCTTTATAACCTAATTAAACAGGACACATCTACGCTTAACGAACTAAGCAAACAGCGCCTATAAAGACGAGTATAGAAGCTGGTGAGCGCGGCTTAAATCTCGTTCGCCAAACAAGGTCTCCTGCAGGACCACAATCGACTTTTGGCTAAGATCAACGGCGAGGCCAAGGTACGCCGAGCAACTCGATCAGTCGTGCTAGGGAAGGGGAAGGCGAAGGTGATGAGCTATGAGGACCTGGAGGAGGCACGGGCAAAGCGTGCTGCTAAAGAAAAGTCTGTGGCGGAAAGAGGTAAAGTAAAGCGTGGTCGTAAGCGTGAGGCTGCCTAGAAGGATTTAGTTGTATTAGAGCTAATCACTTAAGCTGCAAGGATGAGCGAAGTTGTAGGGCCATGGAGGGCGCCCGTGGCGCGGATGTATTGATGTTAGATTAGTGCTAGAGCACGTAGTGGTGCTTAAAACACTAGTTAGTAGTCTCTTATATTAGTTAAGCTAACTACAATGATTATTTAGCTTCTGTACGATAGGTAGAAGCATACTCGTTCGCCAGGCCTCTCCGCCCATAACAATAGGCTCTCTTACTACTCGTTTTAATTAATCATACGATAGATAGAGAGCCCTATATAAAGATCTAGTCTTAATTAAGAGCTAGTTTAAGCTTATAGAGTAGATAAAGGTTAAGTACAGCATCTATAACGAGGACGTCTATAACTTTAATAAAGCTAGCTTCTTAATAGGTAAAATTACTACTCAGCTTATCGTTATAGCGTTAGAGAGAAGTGTCAAAATAAATTGGTGGAAGTAGCTGCTTNTTCTAATAGAACTCAGAGGTAGAGGTCTCTGCCTTCTACTTGTTCCTAGTAGACTTAGAGGCAGCTTATCGAAGATAATAGCGATAATAAGAAGAGAAGTTGAGAGGAGTAGATTGATCT
>NW_006912457.1:0-12448 GCF_000523435.1 Bipolaris zeicola 26-R-13 | reverse complement strand
GGGGGGTGGGGTTTGGGTGATCGAGGGGATGTGATTGGTTGGTTGGGTTAGATGAATGGTGATGTTTGGGTTGGCGGATATTGGGGGTTGATCTGGAGGGAGCTGAAGGGTGAAGATTATGCAGGGTTTGGACAGGAGGTCGAGATCGAAGTCGAGGTCGGAGTCTGGAACGAGGGATAGAGATCGAGATGGATGGATGGGTTTTGGTGTCGGGGGTTTTTTTTCCAGCGGATAATACTAGTGACGCGTTGTTTAGTGTTTTGTACTATTGGATTTTGAATAGTGAGGTCAGAGGTGCATTTGGTATGTGAGAGGTCTAGTCTGGATGTGCTTCAGTCTCTCTTTTTGCATATTTCTTTCTGAGAGTTCGCACGAGTAGAATGATGGACATTTGGACAGCATTGCTACATAATTTGAGCAAGATTAGGAACTCGGGTATTTACCAAGTTGCTAGCTAGATTACTGTTACATTCGCAACTGCTTGTTTCATGTCGCTTTTGTTCGAGAACGGATAAGCATTGTTTTTTTCGGGGTATTTGTTATCAGTTTCATCTTCTAGACGAAAACTATCTGATTCCTTCTCGCTTACTCTGTCTCAGGATGAACAATAAAATACATGGTATTTATAGCAAAACAAGAATTAATCCAAACCGCAAACACCGTTGCCTTGAGGGGAGTATCGAACTTAAAAGCACGCATAACACGTAGTCAATATTATCTTACAGTCTCATCAATCGCCTTCTGAACGTCAAGTTTAGTAGGTCCACCAGTCCGAAGCTAATAGTACACAAAGACAGATTCAAGCTCCGGCTTTCCTAGTCGTGAGGATATTCATCACGTACGTTACTTACAAAGCAGTGGTGCTCATCATCCCAGCGTTTGAAGTGTCGTCCAGCGAGCTTCAGCAACGCTTCTGAAGGATATGTGTCTTCACTGACGGGTTGAATGTTCTCAGCGGCAACGTAGCGAACTGACTTGTCGCAGACACTACATCTTGGTCAGCAGAGTTCCCAAAATCGAAGAAAAGCCGAGCAAGTCTTACAGGACGTGATAGAAAGCCTGGTTCCTACCATTTGGCAGGGAATCAACGCGCGTGTTCTGAATCCAGTCTTCGTTTGCGTCACACACCACATCCCATCCGGTAATGACGCCCTCGTAACCATACCGCTTGTGTTGAAACAGCTGGCCGACTTTGAAGGAAACGTTCCGCGTACGTTCGGAACGGGTGACTCTGGGTTTGCGTATGGCATCCATTTGATGCATGTTCTGCACAAAGGACAATAACCGGTGCCCTTCGAGTTGATTGTAGAACATGGGGATAACGTAGCGTGATAGCAGGGTAACATCCCACGGGTAATGCATCTGGAAGTGCTCGAGCAGATAAGGCAGGTACTGGCGGCGCCGGATGGTGGTGTGTCCTATATTGGAGGTGTCATCATTTGGTCCAAGGAGCAACATAGCCCATATGGTTGCGTAAAAGGCATTGTCCATGTCGGGATTGGCGTTTATCCATGACGATTGGATGGTACCCATTCCAGCCTCGGTTTCGCGAATCATTTGCACAGAGTTCATGATGTTGCGTGCTGTACGCAGAACCATTTCTCTTGTGTTAGTATCGCTCAGGAAACTTTGATGTTCGCTACTCGGGACACCCATGTTCCGTAGTGTGCGCTGCAAGTCGCCCTGTCGCACTTCTGACGTAGAGCGGAAAGGATCCAGGTACATGTATTCGCGTTCACTGGAGCTGGTAGGCTTGTACTTTCCATTAAGATCATAGTTCTTGGGTGCGTACACAAGAGTGTAGACATGAAAGAGGAAGCCACAAGGCCGCGCATCGAGGCCAACGCGTCGAGCTATCGCACAGTATATGGCTACAGAGATCAGAGGAAGTGACTCATGGGCAGCCGAGCGCAGTACGAGTCCGATGAACGAGTTCCGCAGCGCACGGTATGAAGCATCGGGAACACCGTTGAAGCCGCGATCCCGAAGGAATGAGGCTAGGGTATAAGCCTTGTCGCGTGGACTCCAGTCACGGAAGTTTGGGTATTCTTGCAGCAGGCCGTCAGCTAGTTCGCCGATGTCGTTCGCGACGACATCAACATCAACCTCTTCACCAACTCTGGCAAACACATCGTATGCGCCTAGAGCTCTCTCGATGGGTACGTCATTTCCATCATGCAGACTAGTCCATACCTTGATGGCGACTTCACGATGTATGCGCTCCAGGACGGCATTCGCATAGTATCTTCTTGCCAGCACATCTTCGGCATCGTCTGGACAGGCGCATTCTTTGAGCAGTGTCTCTTTTGCGTCGTACCCATAGTCTGCAATGTCGTTGATGCAGCGGATGCGCCCGTGCTGAGTGGCGATGATGTGATTGAGCAGTTCTCTTGTACGGCGGTTAATTGTGTGTTTAGTCATGTACAAGGCGCGCCAATCTACGTCGGACAAGGGCGCGGCAAACTTTGCGGCGATGTTGTGGCGAGAATCCCATGTTTTGAACTGCGTCTTGCAAAGGTGACGCCAGATGATGGGCGCATCGGTTGTGAGCCGCTTGATGAGCCTGTTCGTCTGCGATACAGCGACGAGAGAGTGAGGATCCAGATTCAGGAATATGGCCTCGAGAATCTCCGTCGGCAGATTAGTGAAGCAGGGACGCGCCATGATGAGCCGCGGGGTAAATCAAGTCAGCGCAGGCGCGCAGGCAGAGGGCTATGAAAGCGTGAGAGATGAGAATCTGGCGGCCATGCGATATTAGTGACGGGCTTGGGGCGACGGCGGCAAGTGGTGATCAAGTCTTCGCGCCGGATTGCGTCAATGTTGAGGCATGGCTGGGGCGGCGACGATGATGGCATCGCATACTGACTTCGCTTATCGCTTATCAACCAGCCTCGGCAGCCATGTTGCGATACTGCACCTCACTGTTCTAGCATTCCCTTCCGCGGTACAGAACGGACGGGAGTAGTGTGAAGTTAGTAGTAGTGTGCCTGTCGGTATATGTGCTGGGGCTAAGACGAATGTTTCGTGCGGAGGCGGAGGCGGAGGCGGAGGACGGAAATAGCGCCATACTTACATCCGCACCTTGTCTGACATCTGAGCCTTGACATCCGCAGACTAGACTCGTTCGGTGCGATGAACAATCAAAAATCTTGATGATGGTTGCTGACAGGCGAATGATCAGTGGTCACAACCAGTTGGGCCTGGCTGGATTCGTACCCAAACGAAAGCCCCACGCCTGCAAGACAACTTTGCGAACAATGCTGCCGACGCACGATCCGGACACAGCTGTCATACTTGAAGCACAAGCACAAAGGTCGTCCACGTTTAGTCCGGCAGGGCGCGCGATGGGTTCCGATTCCCGCGTTCCGAGAGGCCCGACCGGTGTACTATGTACCGTAGCCACAGTTGATGTCACTGCTTTTGACGCACCGCCGCACTGCATTAAACAACATGACACCCTAGAAGCGCGCATCTCATCTTACTGCTCCCCTCTTCCCCCTCCCGACTCTCTTGTATTCCTTTGATTCCACCCTGCTTCTTCATCCTTCACCATGGCCGAGCTAAGCAGAGTTGAGTCGATGCAATACCCTGCCGGCCATTTGTCCCATCTTTCGGAGAATCAACAGTCCCAGCTTGTCGAGTTCAAGGCCATCTGCGAGAAGGCTGGCTACTACACGCCTGCAGTCGGGCAGAAACATGCAAGCCATGACGACGAGACTTTACTGTGCGTGCAAAACTCTAGTAAATCGCGACAAGATTAGTGGGGCGCTGACCAGGAACAGGCGCTACTTGCGCGCACGTCGTTTTGTTCCCCAAGAAGCCTTCAAGCAGTTCAAAGACACTGAAGATTGGCGCAAGGAGAACAAGCTGAGCGAGATCTTCAACACCATTGATGTTGAGGAGTACGAGCAGACACGTCGTCTGGTACCGATCCCCAGACCCACCAAATGCTCACCTCTCTGACAAGCTCACCCAGTATCCGCAATGGCTTGGCCGACGTGACAAGCGCGGCATTCCCCTCTTCCTCTTCGAAGTCGCCCCGCTCAATTCCAAGAATATCTCTGCATACGAAAAGCTACTCGCAAAGTCAAAGACCACCCTTCCCAACGTTCCAACCAAGAATCTGCGCCTCTTCGCCCTCTATGAATCCCTTACAAGGTTCTACTCACCATTGTGCTCCATGGTGCCTCGCGCCTACCCGGAGACTCCCATTTCGCAGAGTAACAACATTGTGGATATCAGTAATGTTGGTCTGAAGCAGTTTTGGAATCTCAAAGGACACATGCAGGACGCTTCCGTCCTAGCCACAGCACATTACCCAGAGACACTCGACAGGATATTTGTATGTGTACACAAATGTATACCCGATCACTCCAGCAAGACTGACAGACTATTAGATTGTTGGCGCGCCTAGCTTCTTCCCCACCGTCTGGGGCTGGGTCAAGCGATGGTTTGATCCCATCACGGTATCCAAAATCTTCATCCTTTCCCCGTCGAACGTATACTCCACACTATCCCAATATATCGACCACGACAACATTCCTAAGAAGTACGGCGGCGGCCTCGACTTTGAGTGGGGCCAATTGCCCAACCTGGAACCGACCATTGAGGCGCAAATGAAGTGGGAGAAGCCAAACATACAGAATGGACGTAAGACGTTCCCAATTGGACCACTGAAGTGGGAAGATGGAAAAGACGGAGCAATGGAGGCTTGGGGCGTTGGCACCGAGGGCGGCGCACAGAGACACGAGCTCATCTTCACCATCCCTAACCCCGTGGGCTACAGACAAGGGGATGTGATTCCACCTACACCTGTAGCTGAGATTGGAGATCCCCTCACAACAACGGGAACAGCTACCCACCCCCCAGATAGCGATGTGCCAGACGTAGACACCCCACCTTCAGAACCCGAAAGCCCAACCACAACCACTTCACCCACCACCACAACCCTGCCCATCCGCTCCGGCACCTCAGAACCTCGCTTTGAGCAACAAAGCCACACGCACGCCTCGGGACAATTGGCAGAGGGTACCCCCGACGCCGCAACCATCGACCATGGTCACGGCGACAAGAGCGTCAGCGTCGAAACCCGCACCATTGGCCAGGCTCCCAAAGAGGTACCTCTCCCCGATCCACAACCACCCGCTGCCCCCAGTTACCTAGACCAAGCTAAATCCGCCGCCGCATCAGCCTCCGCCGTAGTCACTTCCACCGCCACTTCGGCTGCTTCAGCCGTAGCCAGCGTCGTCAACGGCAAGGAGCAAGATAAGCCTGCGGAGCCGGCCCGAGAAAAGACTCCCGAGGAAAAAGAAATCGATCGTCAGATTGATGCTACGAGCAACAAGGATGTAGAGGCCTTTTTGAGGGATCAGACCGCGAGTCGGAGCCAAGTCGTTAGTTCGTAGTACAGCTAACTGTTGAAACGAGAATTCTAGGGGGGTTTTTGATTTGAATACAAGGGGGGAGAGGAATTGGAAAAAGGAAAGGAGGAAATTGTAGTGATACCACCGAACTTTTACACCCCCATGGAAATTCTCAATTCACACGTAACTACACATACACAAACACATCTGTATCTTCCATGCTGTTGATTTGAATGATATTGAAAAAAAAACTCTGATTCTTGGTATTAACGAGCTTACCCCCTCTTTAATCTTTGCATAGGCCAAACGAACACAGTTCTTCACCTCTGCAATATGTTTCGCACACAAGTAATCAGTCAATCAATCAACCAATCAATCAGACAAATGAAAAAAAAGACATAAGACGCTTCCACACGAAAAGAGCTCAAACTTTCCAAACGCCCATAAATGCAAGAAAAAGTTCATTCCCCATCTCTCCGCAACCCCATTCATGTCCTTCACTTGACTTCTCAATACGTCAACATCTTCTGTCCCCCACTCTTTCCATCAACGCCCTCGCCCGGTCTGGCAAAACTACACCAGCGATCCTTAATCGAAACAACCTCATACGTACCCTCTTCCTGAACAGGGATACTCATTGTCATTTCGTGGCTAACTTCCGTCCGAATCTCCAGCACCTTGCTCTTTCTTCCCTTGTTGGCATTGGTACTGCGGGTATAAGTGAATTCAAAGGGTGGGGTACCCCAGAACTGGAATTCGAGATCGGTGCCGCCGCCCTCGTGGATGTCGACTTCGGTGACTTGGCCGCCCGAGAGGCGCACAGAGGGGATGGGGTGGATGGTCTTGGTGAGGTCCAGACTGGCGAGACATTCTGACGCGGAGTCGCGGAGACCGGTGATAGTGAAGGTTCCGGGGAGCTCGGCCAGACGGCGGAAGGTGGTGCCTGGGTTGGATGCCTTTCGTTCTTGCTTCTCGAATGTGTAGAAGACTGTAAAGGGGGATTGGCCACCAAGCGCGAACGAGAGGCGCTCGCCGACGCAGAAATCCTGGCGGTCTTCCAGAGGTGTGGCCGTCGGGGCATCGTGCACGCTGATCTGGACACGGGGACCGCCTGGTGGGGGCTTGAGGGTACATCCGCGCGAGTCGCGAACCTTGCGGATAGAGATGGACGAGTGGCCTAGATGCATCTTACGGTGCTCAATCTTGAGATCGTACTTGTTCGTAGGAATGTTCTTGTGAATGCTGATCTCCGGTTTGGGTGTACCCTGGTGCTTGATCTCAACCTCGAGGTAGAAGGGTGCGACGCCCTCCAAAGTGATGGGGATGACCTCTTCTCCCTCTGATTCTCGGGAGCAGTAACTGTACGTCTTTCCAGGCTTGTCGAAGCGCGCACTCGGTCGTGAGTGGACGGTTTGCTGGATAGTGACG
The DNA here is from genome assembly GCF_000523435.1 of Bipolaris zeicola 26-R-13. Lineage (NCBI taxonomy): Eukaryota > Fungi > Ascomycota > Dothideomycetes > Pleosporales > Pleosporaceae > Bipolaris > Bipolaris zeicola. The sequence goes on along the minus strand of NW_006912457.1, from coordinate 5,657 downwards.
GGGGAGAAATGCTTCTTCGAATGGTCATAGCGAGAGTCGGCAAGCTTCAAGAAAGTGTACTCATAAGTACCAGCCTTGGAGGTTTCCGATCGTATAGAAGCGAAGCCACCTGCAGTGTGAAGATCCTTCTCACTAACGGAGGCTGTCTTGCCCTTCTTGTCCTTGTACTCCTGCCGGTAAGAAATGTCAAAGGGAGGGTTACCTATAATATAGTCAGTATGATGATAGTCAATGGTAGAGCAGAGTACTCACCAGTCAGGGAGACATCAAATGCATCCTCATCGCCTTCACAAACGGGCTCTTTGATGTATTTGGTTCCATCAAGAATGGCGCTCTTTTCGGGAACGCTGAGCGAGGGTCGAGCCACCCAAGAAACATGGAATTGATCCGCCGACTCATCAATCAGACCTGGACAGATAGAGTCCCTGACTGAAATAAGTTGATATGTGCCATCCGTCTTGACATCAAGCCACGAGTTGGGGTTCTGGAAAGACTCTCGTTTGACTTCCTTGGTCTTCAAGTTCTCGTACTTGAGCGACCAAGGACCGTTTCCAGTAAAGCGAAGTGGTAATCCAACCTGCCGGCTTTCCAGTGCCAGTACCGACTGCTTGCCCTCAATGTGACCGAAGTAAGCCTTGGGTCGCTCATGTCGTACATTAACCCTAGCTTCTTCCTTGAGAACTTCTTTGCATTTGGCTTTATCGGTAACACTGGTCAATGCCACAACGTACTCTCCACCGCTGCTAAGCTTGTCGGTTCGAATAGTGTAGTGTGCGTTTTCGGTTTCGATAGAGCGCCTTGTACGCTTGCCGTTGTGAACAATCTCGTATTCCAGTTTCCAGGGTGCCTCTCCAACGAACCCAACGTCGAACTCCGCAATATCATCGATACAAGCCTGTTTGGGCCTTCTACTCTCAATAAAGTGTGCTTGTGCAGATGGCTTCACATCTTGCTGAAGTCTAATGTTGTTGAGGGGCCTCTCCGGGTAGACAGAGTCGCTAATAGTCTTAAAGATGTATTCGTAGTGACCAGCATCTTGCGGGGTGAGATCGATTGTGCTGCGAAGACTGGAAATTTGCAAAGGTGTCTTTCTGATCTCTCTTCCATTGTCCTTCTTTTCGTAGTAGGTGAGTGTGAAAGGTGGGCTTCCTACGAAATCGAGACCAACACGGAGACCAATTGGGTTACCAGCGCACTTGTCGATAATGTCTTCGCTGTCCAATGTCATATCCGGCTCAGGTGGGTTTTGGAGCAGACACGAGGTAGGCTCAAAGACTTCACCGTCGCAGAACTCGGATGCTACAGACTTGATCGTGTAGAGACCTGCTGCCGAGATGGTGGGCTGTTCTCCCTTTCGCATGACTTGCTTCTGTAGGACGGCATCCGGGCTATGATAACCGTCGGCGATGATGTTCTCCTGGGGTGTGAAAAGATACTCGACCGTGTGCGCAGTGTCAATGGGATTCTTGCCGGTTGAAGCGTAATGGACTGGTAGGCGGGCGGCGTTACCCTTGGGCACGCGGAGAGGGTTTTGCGGGCTACATCCCTTGAGGAAGGCCGTAGGTCGCTCGTGAACCTCGAACATTTGACGAATGCCGGCAACCTTGGGTTTCGGTCTATCCTCGTCATCGACGTTCACGTAGCTGACGAAATTGCCCAATCCATCCTGTACCTCTTCAATCTCGTACTCCCACGAACCGCTGTTCGTAAGGGTTTCGTTCAAAGGTACCAGAACTTTTTGCGAGCGAGCCCAGGAAATGTCTTCGCGTCCATTCTTTACCAATGCTTGTGATGTGTGCCTGGACAGAGGCGAGATAACGTCCTCTGGCTGCAAGTTCTGAAACTGGGATCCACCTCGAGGTTTCCCGTTTACTGTCAGGCGGTACTTGACGCTAAGCGGCGGAGTGCCCTCGACTTCCAGCGAAACATTGGATAGATCGCTTCGGCATCTGTTGTTACCAGTCGGTTTGACTCGAGCTTGTGGGCAGGTAGTCACCACAGCGTTGGTTGAGCGCGGTCGCACCTGGAGCTTCGACTGATCCGTAACCTTCTTCAAAAGATATACGCCTGGCTTCTTGATGGTGTAGGTCAGTGTGAGCGGGTCATCGGGGTTGGCGTTCTTGACCGCCTTTCTTGCCTTTTTCATCATTCCCTTCAGCTCACTCTTCTTGACTGTGATAGTCTCGTTCATGTTGGTATCGATGTCAATGCGCAGGAGTTCCATTTCGTGAGGCTCGGTCTGGTTAATCCTGATAGGAATGTCGAGTTGCGAGATGGTTGAGCTGAGACAGAAAGACTGTCTTTCCGGGTTCAGGATGGCAGATCCTTCGGGCAAGATGTTGACAATCTGCTTTCCGAGAATTAGGGAGGCATTGTGTATGATTGCACCAGGCTTGACGCTCCGTTCGCTAATGGCCAGTTCGCTATCCCACAGGAAACCAATCAATCCCATGAACCAAGCTTGTACGGGTATACCAATTCTGAACATGAGCATGACGTCGATTCCGGCATGCATTACGAATAGGAGAAAAGCAGCACCATTGCCCCATTCCAGCCAGGGAATCTCGAGCAGCGGTACGCCGAACATGAATAGCACGTCAAAGAAGCACCATTTCAGACACAACCACAGCGACTCATCGTCCTCGAGCGCTAACGTATAGAAGTCGTATGACCGGTATGCCCATAGGGCGATATAGACAGCGAAGACATAAAAGCGCTGCTGGGCAGGATCGAGAATGTCCGAGGGTATGAGGGGCCCTGAGGTCGGCTGCGGAGGGGCTTTTGGGAGATCGGGAAGCGGCGATCGAATGTTTGGCCGCGGAGAGGACGCTTCTGGGCTTTGCAGGCCGGGAGACCTGTTGGCGTTGGCGTTGTTGTGTGGTGTCTGTGGGAAGCCGCCCACGCCTCGCCGGGCTGGTGTGCCGTTCATCGCACCAGGAGTAGAGTCTTGACCGATGTCGTGTTCATGGGCCGGAAAATGCGACGGCAGAGATGGAATCGGCCGGTATTCTTTGCGGAGTTGGGGTGCTTGTCGACGGTTGCTCTCCCTGGGCGACGTGAGACTGGCAAACAAAACATTTACTTGACATCTACGCGACAGGCGCGACAAGGATATGCGGACTGCGCTGTCCTGGCCAGCCAATCAGAGCTGTGGAACCCCGAGCTGTCGGTCACGTGCCATCTGTCTAGCATCATCATTGCCTATGTGCTCTTGTTGTGTTACTCCACATTCACTATCTAGCGGTACATTCATTCATCGCTTATTATTGTTGTAATACGCCACAAGCTGTCGAGTAGAGTTTTGTGTAAGCCGCGGATCCCGTCGCCATGCTCTTCTACTTTCCTTCTCTCCACCCACCCAATCTCCACGCGTACACGTGAGCCTCGTCTACTCTGACCCAAGATACAACACATTTTCATCTCACTCACAAGCTTTCTCACCCGAACCGCTCGCCATGGCGCAGTTACATTGCCATCAGCCGACAAATGGCCATGATGTCTTAGCAACAACCCAAGACCATGCTCAGGAGCAAGCGATACCCGGCAACGATTCAGCAAATGCAGTGAACGTCACTGATTCTAAAATCATGCAAGAGGAGAGTGGCGCGTCAACACCTCCAATTTCCGCAGACCCCGAAGCTTTGGTGAAGCCTTCCAAAGCAGCTTCACCCAATGCCAGGAAGCGAAGTCCGCCTGAGCCGTCAAATTCCGAGCCCGACAGCAAGAGATCCAAAGCCTCGCCATCACCCTCAGCGCCGGAGGATGACCTCGCAATTAAGCCGGTCTTTCCAAGCCCTCCAGACATGCCCGCCACTGCCTTTGACAAAGAGACCTGGCAAGGCTTCTGTGAAATCGAAAGCGAACCCGCGTGTTTCTCCGTCATCCTCCGCGAAATGGGCGTTGAAGGCGTGACCGTTCGCGAAGTCTTCAGCATGGACCAGCAATTCCTCCGCGAAAATATTCCCCAACCAATCTATGGTTTCATTTTGCTATTCCACTACCGTCAGTTTGGTAACGAGAATCAACAAAACGAGTGCTCCGATAGAGTTTGGTTTGCCAACCAATTACCGGCCCAGGACAGTTGTGCAACGCTGGCCATGATAAATATTCTCATGAACCAGACCATAGAGGTTTCTATTGGGGAGTATCTACAGCAATTCAAAGAATTCACTAAAGATTTTACGCCGTATCAGCGCGGCGAAGCATTTGCAAGTTTTGATTTTGTCAAGAGAATTCACAATTCTTTTGCTAAGAAGATGGATATCCTAGAAGGCGACAAGCATCTCAGTCACAAAGTCAAGCGTGCCAGGCGTCTCGAAACACAACTGGTTGAAAGGAATAAGCCAAGAAAGAGAGGGACAAAGTCACGGCGAGCTTCTGCCGACTCGGTAGCTACAGACGATAGTGAGGAGAGAGTCGAGGATAATGCACACCACTACATTGCTTTCGTTCCTGTTGGTAATGAAGTCTGGAAGCTAGATGGCTTCGACAAGTACCCAACATGTGTGGGTTCCTTCAAGCCAGAACAAGGAGAGACGTGGCTAGAGTCAGTTTCGGACACAATTGCCGCCCTTATGGCAGCAGGTGACGACGACTATGGTGTTATAGCGCTGACACAATCCCCTCTAATACCCTTACGCAAGCGTGCCAGTCTTACGATCAACACTCTGGCACATGTCGAAGCACGCCTCGACCACCTCTCCCAGTCAACATCACAAGACTGGAGACACCTCGTCAGTGCAGCTGAGCAAACACCCAGCCCTTGTATGCTTGGTCTTGAGTCGTATCTCGCTGATAATCCTATGCCTGAGGCACTCAAGGAGGCCATTGACAATGAAGACACGCAGCAAGTTCTTGCACGGCGTCAGCAACTAGCTATTCAAGCCAACGATGACGGTACACAAATTATGATGGAGATGCAGAATGAGGCAGAAGAAGACGTAAAGGCTACACAACGGCGCTATGATTCCGGTCCAGTCATCAAAAAATGGCTGGAGATGCTAGCTGAAAACGGCTATCTGGAAGAGAATCTTGAGCGCTTTATGCCTTCCAAGGGGAAGAAGAAGTGATGTACGAAATATCGGCGTATAGAGCTGTGGGGCGGTGATTATCCCAAGGATAGTTTAGTGTAACTAGATACCCAGAGTAAGATCTACTTGTGGGTTATCTGGGTTGCTTACATATGGCTATATTTTATCACTGAGTAACTACACACATATAATGAATAATTTAAGGTTCACAGAACAGAGATCACGAAGTCCATGATCATCTTGCTGGCTCCACAAATCATCGCATTCTCATAGGTTTTTCTGCACTAATTTCCTGTAAGAAATCAATCAATGCAGGGTGAGATAAAGGGCAATGAGAAAAGGAAAAGGCCCATGGCTGTGCGTCGCTCGCGCGTCAGACTAGTCTTCTCATCCACCCACTCTTCTTCCAATCTATTAGAATGAGACGTGCGGAAAGTCATCCGGCCAGCATTGAGTGACTAATAGGCAGATCGAAGAGGTAAGTTGCTGCTTTTGGAATAACGTGTTTTACAAGCGAGCGGGCCATACAAGCGAGCGGGCCACCCCACCAACTTTGCGCACCTCTCTAACTCTGATCAACTATGGCCCTATCAAATCAAGCCCACAACGTCTCTCATGAATCTGATA
>NW_006912456.1:0-12504 GCF_000523435.1 Bipolaris zeicola 26-R-13 | reverse complement strand
GCGGCGATTCTGATAATTAATTTAGTATATCGTAATAGTTTATTAACTATGATAAAAGTCTGTTGTAATAACTCGAAGTTGACGCGCTAGTGTAAAGTGGCCGACTCGCTTGGGTGGCCGACTCGCTTGTGAACCACGTTATCAGCTGATAATCATTACTTTCGGAATTAAAAATCGGAGTTGTATGCTGCCAGGAATAAAGGTAAAGGAGTAGCCATTAGTGATTTTCCGTAGTGAAGAAGTATATTGCGTGATAGATTTCTAGTTGCACAGAAGGGGGAGGTAAATGGGATTGGCGAATCCATAGTTTCGTGTGTAAAATCGTGTACGTTGCTTTTTTTTCCATATTCATACAAGGACATAAGTATATAACTAAGGGTAAGGGTATCTAGAACAATAACAACGAAAAAAAAAGAGAATCATTAAAATCTCAAACAACCTGGAGTATGTACCCATATATAACAGGCTTGCGTCACAACAAAGCAAATGACTCAACGTTGAAAGTCACCACTATTTCTCATCCTAAAGCCGGTACTGATGCGCTCAATGGGGGCCTGTCTCTCCGCTCTATCAACACTGAGGCGCTGATTTAGACTCGTGGCGCCATCTAGGCCATTTAGGACGGTCATGCCGCCTTTGGCGCCGCTCCGGGCAGTAGTGCTGCGACTGGTAATGGGAAGCAAGGAGCCGCCGTCGTTCCACCTGTTCGCACGTGCACTACTGAGGTAGCTCTCGATACTGCGGCGTCCGTCGGGGCGGTAGGCTGGGCTACGATTACGGCTGCGGCTGAGGGCCTCCTCGATAGTACGGGTATCGAGCGCATCGCCATAGTCGAGTCTCTCGATGCCGGCATAAGGGTCTGTAAGCGTATCATTGTGCTCTACACGGGCGCGCTGGGCCTTCGTTTTTCGATCGCGGAATCTGCGTTTGACTTCGCGGAAGAAGTCGCCGATTGCGTCAAAAGAGAGGGCGATGGCTATGAAGGGGATGGAGATTGCGAGGCCGATGCCGAACATGTATTTGCCGACATAGGAAAAGGGGAGTGAGGGCTCGTTGCTGCCAGGCGAGTGGGGGAATTCTTGGATGTTGATGGTGAACAGGGCGGCGATAAAGGAGAGGGGAAGGAAGATGATTGTGACAATGGTGAAGACCATGATTGTCTGGCTTTGACGTGCAGTGCCTGCGGCTTGATCGCGAGCGAAACGCGCTTCGAAAGCGTTGGCGTGTTTCTGCTTCAGGTCGAGCAGGTCGGTGATTGAATCATAGATGCGCTTGGCTTGCCTGTTCATACGATCAAGATCTTTGAGGTGGATGTCAATTGTCTTGAGGAGATCCTTAGACCGCTTCTTTATATCCTGCTGACTTTTGTGCTCCTCTCGATAAATGTCTGTGATACTGGCTTCCATGTCAGGAAGTACGCTACGCTGATCTTCCAGTACTTTGGAAATCATGTTCAGTTCATCGCGAATATCCTTGATCTCAGCCAAAAGGTCTGTCTCGGCACCAATGTCCAGTAGCTTGTCGACAAATAGGGGAGCGTGGGCAGGTGATCGGTCGCTATCATCATAGTCGAATTCTTCCTCGCGGATCGGAGGGTCGGCCAAAGCGTGTGAATGGGAGTGATGCGGCACATGTCGCCGATTGTGCTCTCTTTGTCTTCCCTCTGCCTCAAGATGACGTGAGAAACGGTTGGGCCGACGGTGGTGTTGTAGCCATGCCGATGCTTGCGCAGAAGCTGTATTGAACTCTTTGAACAGAATTGTCTCCATCTCAGTAGCGTCGCCTATGCTGGATTCGAACATATCAAGAAACTGGTAGTCCTCGTCACCAGTACGGTGACGGTCAAAGACTCCACTGCACCTTCCAGAGATGATCATAGCCAGATCGTACACATTACGAACCGGATCTCTGGCCTTGTTGTTGATGTCTTCGATGATACCATCGAGAACATTGAGCGGGTCGTTCCTAGGTTGCTGCCATCGCTGAGGAAAAGCGGTCACAATCAAGTCCTTGCCTAATGTCCACATCCATAATTGATCAACCATGAAAATCTTCGGATCCACATGCTGAGGGTCATTCGACTTGCACTGATACCGGTAAACAACTTGATCACGATCACGAGACTGTGTGTCGATGTTGTGGTAGAAGAACTGATCTAATGTACGCCGTACATGCAGTGAAATTTGCGAAGAGGTCAGATGAGCTCGTAGTAGCATCTCATCGTACGTTTTTGCGCGTGGAGGGGGTGGCCTATTAGCTCGTCCATCACTTTTCTCGTAACCCTTGATGATCTGTGTTTTCCTAATCGCAGCCTGCATTTCCTGACGCCGGCGGTCAGACTCAAAGTGCAGATATGGCATAAAGACAAATATGTTGCCCTTCGCCACCGTCGTTGGGTCTTTACGTCCAGGACTGCCAGGTGATTTGAGGTGGCCGCTGAGAGTGAGAGAAGAGCTTGTATGAGTTCTTTTTGCGTAGTGTTCGGGTCCTCTGGTAGGTGTTTCTGTGCCGCCAGTCCGCTTGCCGGCCGGCTTCGCCCCGCCCCATTTTTGCGCCTTCTTCGTCTTCTCTTTTGTTTTTCCTTTTACTTCTTTATTACCCGCATGGCTCGGGCCCGTCCCGGCAGTCCAATCCGTTTGTTCTGTGCTGGCTGTACCTGTTCGTGCAGGTGTCTTGGGAAAGTGCGACGAGGTTGAGTCTTGCATGGCGACTGCTGGGTCAATAGTTAAGCCCAGACCATTATTAACGGTGATATGCGGAACCCCTGGGTCACCACCATCAGAAAGGTCTGATTCATCATGATTCTTTGGAGCACGTGGCGTGCTCTGGCACAATGGTCTCATGAAATGCGAGTGTACTTGTTGTCCACGGTGTTGGTGACTAAAGGACCGTTCCAGCGCCTTGAATCCCTCAACGTCGGTGGCTCCTTCCTCGATGAATGCTTTAGTCAGCAATGCCTCCACCCAGGCCATGTTGTTTGCTGGCAGGTGTATCCACCTGAAGTTTGTTCCTTTGGAATCTTTGGGCAGAACACTGACTGCAGGTTTCCTAGGGTTGATCGGATCGCGGCTGTACAACAACTCAAAGACTGTCTTGCGTGATACTCTGTTCTCGTTGTGAAAATTGCCAAAATCGACAATCGTGGCGTGGAATCCATTGGTAGCACCCAGCGCATCTTCGCTCAGCGCCTCAATCTGGTTGTGTGGTGCCAATCGGTTGATGATGTCTTTGCGTGCAGGCTTCTTACTCTGGGCGGCCCACAAGAATGGCGTAATACCAAAAGCATCCTTTGCAGCTCGCTTCACGTCGTTTCGCTCCAGAAGACAGTTGACTACGTCCAAATGTCCAGCTTGGGCTGCTACGTGCAAGGGAGTCTTTCCGTTCAAGAGCTTTGCATTGATGTTCGCTCCAACAGCCAACAGCATCCTCACTATCTTGACGTTTCCCTGCTCACAAGCATTGTGCAAAGGAGTCCAGGATCCGTCGCTCTTGACCATGATGTCCGCGCCATGCTTGATCAACAGCTCGATAATATCGTCTCTTCCATGTGCAATTGCGAGATGGAGCGCCGTCTTCTGCCTGATTTCCATTGCGTTGACGTTTGCTCTGGGTAGTCGCGGTCGCCTGAGTAGCAATTCGCACAACTCTTTTTTCCCCGTACTTGCTGCCCAGTGCAGTGGACTGCGCTTCTGGTCATCCTGACCGTCTGGTCCGTCAATGGCGATATTTTGTTTGAGAAGCTCGGCTATAACGTCGCGTCCCCAATTGCAGTGCTTGTCGGCTGCCAGATTATGCAACACATTGCGCCCAGTGCTGTCCTTGCGGTTGACATCTGCGCCACACCGCAGCAATTCATGCATGACGTGAAAGTGATTTTTCCAAGCCGCCATCATGAGCACCGTTCTCCCCTGCTTATCTTGTGCGTCGACGTTTCCCCCGAATTTCAACAGTAGTTGCACAATTCCGACGTGGTTCTTCTCAACTGCCTTGAACAAGGGCGACACCCTTCCTCCCGGCGCACCATCGGGTTTGGCACCACTTCTCAGCAGATACTCGGTAATGAATATGTTTCCGCGCTCGGCTGCACGCATCAACGCGATGCGCAAGAGGTGGTCGACGGGTTGCGCATTCGCTTTGGCCTGCTCGATGATGGCAATGGCATCGTCATGCTTTTGGTCCTCGACTGCCTTGAGAAGGCGTGGCTCGACACGGGCGTGCTGCGCGGACTCGCCGCCGTCGCTGGATCGAGATGGTGAGCGCCCCATGCTGGCTACATGCTCTGTTTCGTTTTGCGCTGTATCGTTTTGGCGGTGAGGGAGCAGTATTTGGGCGCAAGAGGCGTGCGAAAGTCGGGTTGGGACGAGAGGCGCGTCAAGGCCGATACGTGCAATTGCCTGAGTCGCCAAAAACCATGTCTAGTTTCGAGTCTTCTCCTATTCGGGCTGTACATGTACAGCTTGGACGTGTCTATGAAAGTGGGCGGCTGCCTTTAGCTGCAGGCCTGAACAGTGGCTAAGCTAATACCCCGGCCATGTTGTGCAGCCGCACACGTGACGATCAACGGCTGGTACATCGTCTTGAGTAATGGAGTGGAGAGAAGCCGGTTAGTATCCATTGAGACTTTCGTCATTGGGTGAGGTGCGCTGACTTGGGAAATGAAGAGAGATGTTGTGCCTGACTAGTAGCAGATCGCATCGAGTTTCGGGTATTGCGGGGAAGGGCCGCTGTCTGCACATTACGCGGACGTCACGTCGGGGCACTACCACAGTGCTTATTTCATCTGCCGATGATTTGGCATCTGCATTGTGCTTGACTCCACTCGAGTTGCTTCGCCAATACCTCGGAAACGGTATAGACACGAACCTGGCGTTATCCGTGTGGCTTATGCCAGCGGATGCACGCCTTCTCCGCACCTATAAACAGACATGAAGCCCGACGACTATATAACACGTTCGGCACCACCCTTGTTGTCGACACCCACACCTTCAACACCTACACAAGGGAGACTGAAGAGTTCAACACTCTTCTGGCGCATCATTGGCTTGATTACCAGCCTCATTCTTTTTACAATGTACATCAACAACACTACAATGGACATAGAGGACACGGAGATATCACCAAGCAACCATTCCATTTTCATTCCCTTTATCTTCGAGTTCAGCCCCCAACATGTCCCGCAAGTCATGTGTACCGTCGAGGGCGTTGATATCCACATGCCTGTAGACACTGGATCAACCGGGACTTTGATAGGAGCTCCAATACTACCCAACATACCATCGACCGCGGGCACGCCAGCACACCACTTCTTTACGAGCAGTAAGATCCTCTATGTTGGCCGACTGGTGGAGCTAGTCATGAACTTTACTGGTGAGAGTGGCTCATACGCGACTGCAAAGGTCCCTGTGCTCGTTGTTGACAAGAGCTGGAGATGCCCTTGGTATGATCCCCTGGTTGACCGGTTCGAGTGTCCAACAGGTCCACAGGGTGAGCAAGCCGTAGAACGGGACACATCGCAAATCACCTACATGGGCATTGGTTTCGGAAGAAACAGCCTAAAGGATGGTATGCCCTTTGCAACACCTCGCGTCAACCCGCTCTTAAACCTCTGCACCATTGATGGACAGTCTGTTCAGCGTGGGACGATGCACGCTGGATATATTGTATCACGTGAAGGTGTCCAAGTTGGTTTGACACCAACAGCAATCCGAGAGTTTGCTTTTACCCGGCTGGAGCCTGGTTTGACCTGGGCAGAGGATAGCAGGGACTGGGCGATGGCAAGCATGTGCTTCAGCGTCAATGGCGAGGGAAGGAATTGTGGTAATGTGCTTGTCGACACTGGCATAGCGCAGATGTATATCAGGACGGAGAAAGGCGTTTCGATGCCAACCATCGTCATTCCCAATCCCAACCCAAACGGTCATGCGAAGATGGTGAAGCGCGTGAAGCCAGGTACCAAGATCACCGTTGGCTTTCCATCCCTTGAGCAGCCAGCCATGACTTACTCGTTCACCGTTGGCGAGAAATCAGCCATTGAGCCCAATTATGTTTTCCCTCAGATACCCAATCACTTGCCCTATATCAACACCGGGAGAAACTTGTTGTTCCGCTATTCGATAGCCTTTGATGCGGTAGGAGGGCGATTCGGGTTTCGGTCGGTGGGCAACTCTGCCACGGCTTCTGTATTGTAGCCTGCGAATTGCGAATCAAGTAAAGGACCAAATTTGAACCCGCATGATTCAGTTCTTCTTCCCTCTGCTCTCTCTGGAAGCGTCGTTGGGCGACAAATGAATACCTAGCCCTTCACCTCTGCCTAATTCATATAGTCATTTGGCGGTGGTGGCGGGCCTCATGGGACTTCGAAACCCATCTCTCAGTTCCTTGTACTCTTCTACCGCTTTAACAACAATGCTATGCGCCTGTACGGTTGAGATGTCCGTGCCTGCAATTGTAATTGCGCCAACAACGCCTTCGACCCCCTTTACGAAAACTGGATATCCGCCTCCTTCGATGGTGTATTTGGACCATTCATCTCCACTCATGGCATGGTATTCGGCAAACTTTTTATAGTCATCGTCGAATTGGCAGCCTATGTACCATGTCGAGTGACCCCATCTGAGCACTGTGTTGCGTTTTCTCTCGACCCATTTCTCATGATCGGGCATTATGCCAGGGAGGCTTGGCGCATGGAAGAGGGTTTGGGTCGAGAGAGCTATGTGGATGAGGGCAGGGCACTCGGCGGTGCGGAGAGCGTTTCGAAGAATGTTTCCAATGACCCAGGCATGCTCGCACGTGAAGTGGTTGAAGGTGAAGCCCTTTTCCTCTTTTGCGAGTTCAGCTAGGTTGCGTGTAGGCAGGGGTAGTGCGCCGAGCATTTTGATAGAGGATTTGCGGATATGTTTTGTGGTGGTTGATTTTTTTGTAAGGAAATTATAGGCAGGGAGTCTTGACATATAACCAGAAATTGCGGATTATGTACCAATCGAAACAAAGAGATAGGAGACGACGGAGCGTGAAACATACGAGTCAAGCGGCCAACGGAAAGCAGTGCGTATAAAGTAACTACGCCGGCGGTCGGGTCGTTCCGCCATTTCAGCCCCAAGCTCCCCCACTCCTTGACACGTGCCTGGCGTGAGAACACTTGTCGGCCTCGCTGTCACCAACCAACGTTCACTCCCACTCTTGCTTTGTACACCGACATGAAACCTTGTGTATAGAGCTGCATTTTGTTGACAACACGAAAACTATGAAGCCGTATCCAGCATGATTGTCCGGGTCAGCCATCGGCCAGAACTTACAGCGTCTTTGGCTCGGGTTGTTTGTGCCGATTCGACTCGATTAGCCTCAAGAGAACCCACCCGTACGGCCGGAGCAATTCACCACTGTCAATACGGTCCTACTGACTGATGTGATAGGAATGACTGTGCGAAAAATTTGACTTCCAGATAAACTCTGGGGCCGTGTTATCATGCTTCCGTTCCCTCTTACCTTTTGCACAAGAACAAGCCGTTTCCTCTACTCTTTACAGACGTGCCTATCCCATCCCACCCTTACTGAATCTGTGCAGACGCGACCGTGATGGGCTTGTATACATTTATACACAAGGTTTCCTTCCGCCATACCGCCCGTTGGTTGTGCGCTGCCGAAGTCGCCTAGGAACAGATTATGCATGTGCTTCCAGAGCCTCTCCATCTTCCGGATAAGGGCCGAAACCGTTGGACCTAGCCATATATTCGTATATATATATATACATGCGAGTGTTATCGATAGCAGGGAGTCTGTCCTGGCTTCCGCTCTGAGAAGGGCAGACAAAGGCTCAAGCTAGACGACGCCAAGACGCTAATGGCCTCGATGGACAGGAACCGTGAAGACAGTGTTAATATCCAAGGCCAGGGCGACAAAAAGCCTCAGGCAAAGTCATGCAGGGCCTGAACCGAGGCAGGATTGTTACATTTGAGAGTTTGGTAGCATCAGCGACAGCCAATGGCATGGTATGTCATCGAGCTTGCACGGGCTTGGCATTGACATGTTCGCAGAAACCCTGTCTTGCCCGCTACCTCAGGCCCCAGGAAAATATTTTCGGTCACGCGATTCTCCGGGACTTTTGCCTGCACCACTCCGAAACCATAAAATCATGGCAATGGGAAGCCCGCCCAGTTCCCTTTTTGGTGGAGGCGGTGCCTGGTGCCTGTAGCGTGCTTGGTGAAGCAGGGAATGACGTTCGCACTAACAGTACTTGTGCCCCCAGCAGGCGAGATGGGCCATGTCCCCCGCGGACGCTGTCAGATCAGATATCTAGTAGATGCATGATGCATGCGGCATGGCGACGGAGGCACTGCTTGTGACGGCCATGGCCGCTGAACTAGGTTGCTACACAGGACCGTGGCCTCTCTGTTGCTGCCATAGGCGCATATTGACGGACAAAGGCGACGCCAGCCTGGCCCAACCCCGCGACCGAGACACCTGTGTATATGACTATACACATGAGGGCGCACACCTAGTGCGAGACATGCCGTGCTCGAATTAGTCGCCTTCACCATGACGTGCCTCGTCGAATCGCCGATCACGACCAATTCATCACTCGATCCATGTCATGCCAACATCGGTAGCGCATGGAAAAGAGGGAACATGGCAAGCGATGAGCTGGCCTAGACCGCATCGATTCCTGCAACTCGTGCACCCTGTCCCTCGGCCCTCTCCTCCGCGACTCAACCTCATAGTGTCTTGCTCGTCGTCTTGACAGACATGCCTTCGTAGGGTCATGTTGGCTGCCCTGCCCTGCTATGACGTCACGCGCATCTCCAGTCTCTGAACAAGCCTCGCTGCACCAGTTTCCTCCGCCTGAAATCTTACCCAACCCTTCGCCCGCGGAGGCGCCATGGAGAACCTTGACAAGCTATCTGCCACAGGCCTGCCCGTCTTCGACCTGAATGAAGAGAACCTATCCCACAAAGACTGGTGAGCACTCACCGCGGCCCCATTCGCTCCTTCATCGCGCGCCGTGGTTAACGCCCTCCAGGTCCAAATCTTCAATTGGCCCGCGCGAGTCGTGGCCAGCCTCCCTCAAATGTCTCGTCAACACATGCGTGCTGCCTATGCCCCACTGCTCGGCTGTTTTCTGGGGTAAAGACCTAACAGTTATACACAATCTCGCTTGGGAAACCGCGCGGGGTGGTCTCGATGGCCAGGCATCCAATGCCCACGACACCTACGAACATGAGGCGTTGGCGTCGCTGAAAACAGTGCTTAGAGGGCGGACGGTCAAGGTAGGTAAGCATCATACCGTAGCCTTGCAGTCGCCCCTTCTCACACTGACCCTTTCGCCTAGCCGCCAGGTATTTCCTAGCATCCCTGTCGGAAAACCGAGACCAGCAGCTCGTCCTTAGTACTATACTCGATGAAGATGGAACTCGTCAAGGCGTCTTGGCCCAACTGCTCGACAATCAAAGAACCGACCGTTACATGCCTATTGAAGGCTTGGACGAGCTTGCGCGGCAAAATCAAGGGCACCAGCTAAAGCAAACCAAGTCACAGCAGGCAGGGAGGGACTCCGAGCAGAAGAAATCCGACTCAAAGCAGGCCGACTCAATGCAGACAAACATGTTCCAGCGATTTGCAGAACTGCTGCCCAACGGCCTGGCAATCCTCGACAAGGATGCCGAGGCCGTGTTTGTCAATGACGGCTTCTTCAGGCTTACCACCAACAAGGGAAGTAACGAATTCCGTTCTTGGCCAGATAGCATACATCCAGACGACTACGAGGACGTCATGACAGCCTATCGCAATGCATTTGAGAGCCGAACAGAGTTGCAGATAGAATTTAGGTGTGACGTTGCCGAGCCCGTCCACACGGAGGGTGAGCAATGGAGAATGTTCTTGTTGAAGCCCTTGAGCGATGAGTCCGATGCTGGTTACATCAGCGCCATCATCGACATTACCGATATCAAGCAGGCCCAGCTGACCCAAGAGAAAGCTGCCAACGAGGCAAGAGAGCGTAAGGAACAGCAAGAAAGGTTCATAGACATGGTTTCGCACGAGATCCGCAATCCGCTCTCTGCCGTCCTCCATCTCGCTGAAGAAGTCAAGGAGGTGACGAAGGAGATTGGCGCTGGCCGCGATGAAATCCGCGATCAAATAGCCGATATTTTAGATGCCGCCGACACTATTCTACTATGCGTCTCGCACCAAAACACCCTAGTAGATGACATCTTGTCATTCTCTAAGCTAGATTCTATGATGCTATCTTTGGTTCCTCGTGGTGAGTCTCCAGCACAGTCATATTGCATCAATCACTGAACCCTCATAGAAACAAGGCCAAAGTGGGAATTCTCTCAAGCGCTCCGCGTCTTCCATTCCGAGTTCAAAGCTAAGAATATCGATTTCCATTACGCCATGGATGTTTCATTTGAAGAGCAGCAAGTAGACACTGTTGTTGCTGATCTCAACCGCATGAAGCAAGGTATGAAGTGTCGGGTCGTGTTCAGTATGGAGCTAACAGTTTTTAGTTCTGGTAAATCTGATCACTAATGCCATAAAGTTCACCTCGAGGAAGAAGGGCAAAAGAAACATAACTGTGTCCATGGGCGCATCAGTAAAACGACCCACGTCATATCCTCCCAACGTCGTTTACTTTAGCGAACAGAAAGAAGCATTTCATCTGGATTCGACCATGACATCAGAATGGGGCTCTGGAGATGCCATGTACTTAATGGTTGCCGTCAAGGATACTGGCATAGGCATTAGCAGAGAAGGCCAAGCCAAGTTGTTCGAGCGATTTAGGTATAAGCAGTTTTCTTCATCACCCCCAGTTTCGCCTTACTAAGCATCCACCAGGCAAGCAACACCTAAAACACAGGAAAACTACGGAGGCTCCGGTCTTGGACTGTTCATATCGCGCAAGTGTAAGCAAGCTACACCGCATGCCCAACTTTTCATTTACTAAGATCATTCAGTATGCACTCTACATGGCGGCGACATAGGCGTAAGCTCAAAAGAAGGGGAAGGATCGACATTTGGGTTCTTCTTCAAAGTGCGTCGTTCAGTTGGAGGAAGTGATCCGGGACGGCCGCCTATCCAATCCCGGAGCAATTCAGAAAAGTCGGAGAACGCTAGCTTGAAGCCGACTCGCCCCAGCTATAGCCGAAGCAACTCGACTCTCCAGCGTATTAAAGAGCAAACGAATGAGCGTCCGGAGGCGAAAACATTGTCTAGCCATTCTGGAGTAGACGCAGAAGAGATGAACCCCTCGCTCAAAGACCCGCCTGTGGAAGAGAGATCAGAGGCACACCCAGAATCGAGCGCAGATCGGCGTTACGACGAAACTGCATCGGCCGTCAAGGACATCTCGATAGAAAAACCGCACATTGAAAGGACATTGCCAGATCTTCGCAGAGGAGAGACATCAAGACAAGAAGAGGGCGCCCACGAAATATCGCGGTCACAAAGCGATCCACGCACTGAGGAAAATCACACTCTCCTTCTTGTAGAGGACAATTTGATCAACCAGAAAGTCCTTCGTCGTCAACTCCAGTCCCGAGGCTTCCAAGTCTTCACAGCAAACAACGGTCAGGAAGCCATTGATGCGGTTGCCGAGCGTGGCCTCCAGGCACAGAATGGTCCAGATGACAGAAACTATTTTGATGTTATTCTCATGGATCAGGAAATGCCCATCAAAGATGGCAACGCCGCAACCCAGGAAATTAGGCAGCTGCAAGAGGAAGGCAAGGCGGGATACAGTCATATCTTAGGCGTATCGGCGAACGTGAGAGAAGCACAAACGCAGAGCATGCGTGACGCTGGTATGGATGATGTCATCTCAAAGCCGTTCAAGGTGGACGATTTGGTGCGCAAGGTGCGATCACTTGTACTTGATGGCGGGGGCAGTGCAAGGCATGACAACAGACCAAACGGCCAGCAAAGTTCGCGTGAAAGCGGTAAAGAAAAGGGAGACGATGAAGTAAAAGAAGTTTTCAACCCTCCAGACGCGGAGAGGCAAGATCAAGATACAGATGGTGAAAGCGAGCGTGAGACGACAAACCGGGGTGGCTCACGGACTCGATCGCAAGCCGTCGTCAAGAAGGGAGGAAAAACAGACGATCAGAAGTCTTGATTGCTGCGGCCTTTACAAACAAAGAGAGCCCTAATGTTCCCAGTCTGTACGATTTATGTTGTTGCATTTGGTTATTCCTTGGTTGCAGAATCGCATTGCACGGTGTTCTTGACGGGTGATACACTGCTGAGCGGACTGAATGGAGAAATGACCTTTTCGAATGCGGGATGACTATTATGTGCCGTCCTAGCATGCTTATACCCAAATTCAACATTTACATATGTATATGCGACGTAGACTTGTCCAGTGATTTGTTGAGATGCATGCATTGCCTGCGCGAGTCATGCGGATGGTATCCGACGTCACCCCCACCTTTTCCTGAGATACAGTACTAACTCAAAAGTCTGTTCGCACTAGCGTCTGGGCGCACCAACACTACTTTTTTGCCCAATTTCAAC
>NW_006912455.1:0-12715 GCF_000523435.1 Bipolaris zeicola 26-R-13 | reverse complement strand
TAGCCCGTCTACATGCCCCAAGGGAGGCTTTATATATAGACGTTAAATACAACTCACTCACTCACTCACTCACTCCAAATCAATACCGACCGAAATTCCGATACTGGTCTGTGTGCCCCAATCTGCCCTGCTGCTTATTTTCCTTACTGACAGCGGTAGGTTACCTGATGCATCTGTTACCCATGATTCCGTTCAAAACGATGTTCGTCAAATTGCCGCTGTGGGAGGTGGTGGACTTGAGTTCCTACCTTTCTACAACTACGGGCTGGGACCTGCGTTTACCGACTGGTCTATATATGGATTTGGTACAGACGATTTTAACAAACTGTTCCAAGCAGCCCTGGATACGGCGTCTACGTTTCAGCTAGCCTTCGATTTTGCCTTAGGTCCCAACCAAGGCGCTGGAGTGCCATCAGAGGTTGAGACTCCCGGCCTAGCCAAGACGCTTGTGTACGGGAGTACCAAGATTGAATCAGGAGCTACTTTCTCCGGCGAGATCCCTGAGCCTGTTGTCAACTACAACTTCCTCCCGGGGTTTATGAACCCACCAGAGCCGTGGGGATCAAACGAGCTGCTAGCTGTCGTTGCTGGAAAAACCGTCTCGGAAGGCGGTTTCGCGGATGGTCCATACGGCTCTAGGATTCCCTACACGGTTTTGGATCATGACTCTTTAGTTGAGTTGACTAACATTACGGACTATGGCACTTTGACATGGACAGCTCCAGATGGTAACGGAACATGGGTCCTATTTGCCGTATATGAGCGTTATACAAACCAGCGGAGCTGCGTATCAGTTGCAAATGCCACGACCGCACTCGGCAATGGTTCTTGGATAGTAGATCACTGGAGTGCCAACGGCGCAAAGAAGACGACGGATTTTTGGGATCAGCACATTCTGTCTGTCCCTGAGATAGCTAGACTCATGCAAAGAGTCACCAGCTACGGTGCGTTTTCTAGTATCTGACGTTAACACTTGGACTAACATTTTCCCAAGCTTGGGAGGATAGTATGGAAATCCAAGCCGCTCTTCCATGGACACCAAATCTTCCCTCGCATTTCGAACGGATCCATGGATATAGTATCAACAAGTACCTCCCAGTTCTGTTTCACGGAACGAACGCATGGCAGGCATTGTGGCCCGCTTACAACATGACATACACGCTTGGCGAGTATTTCACAGACGGCGGGCCTTACGTCCAAGACTACAAGCTTGCTCTTAGTGAAGGCTATGTAGAATACATTGACCACTATGCTAGATGGGCATCAAGCAAAGGACTCCAGTTGTCTAATCAACCTGGCTATAACCAACCTGTCGACATGGTAAGTCATGTGCCATTTTGGCATATCCTCGCGTCACAGTCTTCTTCACCCAATAGAGACGGGCTCTAATAATCAATAGGTGGGAGCGATACCACATGTCCAAGTACCTGAACTCGAGTCCCTTGGTTTTGAGGAGGAGATAGATCTCTACCGGCAGTTCGTAGGCCCGGCTCATCTATCGGGTCGAAATGTCATCTCTACTGAAATCGGCGCCATTAATGGAGGAGCATACACTCTTCGGGTCCCCAAACTGAAAAACCTTTTCGATCAATCGTACGCAGCAGGTGTCAACACAATGGCTATCCATGGCTATGCATACAGTGGTGAATACATCAAGACTACATGGCCTGGATACACGCCTTTCCAATATTCGTACACTGAAATGTGGAATCAAAGGCAACCAGCATGGCAGCATCTTGATGATCTATTTACCTATTCAGCGAGGAACAGCCTGATCATGCAATCCGGCACACCCAAGGTGGACCTCGCTCTGTACTATTATCAGGCTCCCTACAAGTTTGCAGATATGTATTCCACGTCTGAAGCAAACGAATACGGTGAGAAAAACAAGCCAAGAGCGATTAGCAAGAACTAACGCATCAAAGGACACACATACGAGTACTTAGGGCCAAAGAACTTGGTTTCTGAGCAAGCTGCGGTTGTTGATGGAGTTCTTGCTCCCGAGGGACCAGCTTACAAGGCTCTACTCATTTACAATCAGACACAGATTACGCCAGATGCGTCTGCAGCGTTGTTGGATTTCGCGCAAAACGGACTACCCATATATATCGTGGGTACAATTCCCAACACCACGATTGGATCTACCGGGCAACAACATGTCTCAGAAAATATCAATGAGCTACTGCAGTACAGGAATGTGCGCGTTTTCGAGGCCAAGAACTTTTCCACATCCCAACTTGCTGCAGATGGGGTACATGCTCGCGCTCAGGTGGAAGGTACTACCAACGCGTCGGACCTGTTTACGTTTTGGACGTCTGACACCACGTCACGCTCTGAGTACGTCTATCTTTACAACCAAGGAGCAGAGGGAGTATTCAACATCGCATTTGATGTTGGGAAAGATTTGGTGCCCCAAATCTTGGATTCATGGACTGGTTTCGAGGTCTCATCGGCAGTGTTCCAAAGAACCTCTTCTGGCGTCCGGATGGCCATCCAACTACAATCCCACCAGACAGTCATAGTTGCGCTCAAGGCTACTGTCCCAGCACAAAGTGGGAGAAACGTAGTCAGTCATTCTTCTAATGTGAAGAACGTTTATTTCACAAAAGACAACCACCTGGAGGTATTGATTTCCGACAGTTTGTCAGCATCATTATCCTTGAGCAACGGCGAAAACATCAATCTTCCCGAATCCAACACACAAAGTCCAGGAGCCACGACACTAGGTCCCTGGAATCTTACAGTTCAAGCTTATGGGCCTATGCTTGATCACGCTACAGTCGATCCTAATATCACAACGATCAATGTAGGCATGCTTCCTCAACTAGCACCATGGACAAAAATTCCGGGCATCGAACATGTCAGTGGTATCGGAACATACAGCACGAACTTCAACGTCTCCACAGACAACTCTACATCCATCATGCTAGACTTTGGCCCCGTTCTTCACACCGTCAAGGCATGGCTGAACGGCAAAAAAGTCCCCGCCATCGACCCGACGAATCCCATCGTTGAAATTTTGAAACTGGTTCAAAATGGCAACAACTTCATGAAGGTGGAAGTGACGACATCCCTGTTCAACTCTGTGAAAGAAAACATCGACAATGTCTTGAGCATTGGATTTGGTCCGACGAACAAAACTTTCTACACGAGCCAGGATTGGCACAAGTTTGGACTTGTGGGACCGGTACAGTTGAGAACTTACCGGAAGATGGAGGTTGAGCTATCGTAGTTGGGGCTGATAGTGCCTACAATACTATGACTGTAGTAGACGCAGATAAGTTCATCTGAAATGATGCGATGCCATGATGGTAGCCAACCTGATGTTTTATGATACATGATCGTGTTACATAAACCCTGGCGGGTTGCTATCACAGGAATTACTTTCAAATTACTTACTCCGGCTTATATGCAGTGCAACCTCGGGTTCAGTTGCTATTATATCATACATAATTTTAGTGCTTCATCCCGTATCATCGAACCTCTTTCTTGCAAACTTTAGAATTCTTTCCCGCCATACTAACTTGATCATAATTCTTAGGGCAAAACATCGCGTAATAGTATCGATGGATATACAACTTGTATTTCGAAGTAACATTTCGATGGTAAAATTCCTCTTTTCAAATAAGAATTACACTCAAACAATAGCGTACATTTGCGTGCCCATACGAAGACTAGAACGCTGCGGTGTTATTTCATAGCCCATCGCTCCAGTAGACTGATTAATGTATCCAGGAGGCAGATTTTTTTCAGTGGTAAAGTTACGCTGATGAAGCTCTTCATGTTCTTCATCATCATCATCACCAACTTCCTTCTTACAGTTGTCATACTCCTTCCTATAAACATCGTCTCCGTAATCATAGCTATTAATCATAGCTATACTGCTTTGGACCATTGTAATCATCATCTTGCTTGCTTCATCGTCTTCGTTGCCAGCAACAACTTCCTCGCTATCGTCATCGCCTCCGCTGTCCGTCTTATCATTGCTGTACCCATCATCATAATCAGCATTGCCACTCAAATGATTCAATAAGCACAACATGCACCCGCAGTCATGCTCGGGCGTGGGCAGATCTTCTTTCAGCCCCCAAGGATGGTAGTCGCCTTTGGTTTTCAGTTTTCTAAATCCTCCAGCGTCCTCAGCTATGCTGGTTTGGTGTCTTGAGCCATGCATTGGCGAAGTTCGATTCTTCATGCCTAGCCCGCCTCCATGATTCTTGACATCAGTGTTGTTGTCAAGTAACAACTGGATCACCTTTGAGTGATCGCCCATCCGCGCTCTCCATATTGCACTTGTATCTTTAGTCCTATGGCTGCCAAATAGGGCTCCTCGCCGAAGAAATAGATGGACAATGGTTTGGTAGCCTCCAGCGCATGCAGCGGCCAGTGTAGTCCACAGCTTCCGGCCAGTTGTTGAAGCTATTCTATAAGCATTCCCTCGACGTTGCTTGTTCCGCAACATCTGCCTCATAAGTTGACAGCCTATACCAGACACTAGATTCCCTGCTGATCCAATTCCTTGGATGTATTCAAGTACCTCCAAGTAGCACTTGACACTGGAGCTTTGAAGTATCCGGAAAATACCTTTGTGGCCGTACATGTACACCATATGTAGCCCTTGGCTTATAATGCTCGAACTGGCGGTGGCCCCTTTACTGAGCAGGTACAGAACAATCTCTTTGTGGCCTCGTGCGCATGCCCCTTCCAATGATGCCCCAATGAGCTCATACTTTTCCACAAACACTTTGACGATATCCAATTGGCCCTCGAGGCATGCTTTCTGGAACGCACTGGCATAAAAGGATGCATGTGGATTTGTCTGCTTCAACAACAATTTCACAACCTCTGCATGGCCTTTTGCGGTCGCGAGCTCCAAAGGATAGCCATACGGCCCTTTGACATCTATCTTGGCCCCATTTCCCAGCAGGAATTTGGCAGCAGCGTAGTCGCCTTTGACACAAGCTAATGCCAGTGGAGTGCCGTATATTCCAGACAACGCATTGATGTCTGCGCCAGTCCCTATCAGCCGTTTGATAGCCTCGTAGTTACGAACCGGGAATGTTCTCGCTTTTTCGGTTTCGCCGTAATCATCCATATGCCTGTGATAGCCGGCATCGACGGCATAATAGACGTAAAGGCTATTGGACGCACGAATTGCGTTTTGCACATTATCGAAAATGAAATCTCTGTCTCCGACGTGAAGAACCTTGCGCTTATCATTGGGACCTACTTCGCATATGCGCATTCTGCCCGTTGGATCGGTTATAGCTACACGAGGGTCGAAGTCTTGTGTACTGCCTACTCTGGCTTGGACTTCTCTCTTGGGCTCGTCTCCGTCGTCGTTGGGAGCGTTGAAGATCTCTTGCCAATCCATGAGAAAACTACCCGCTTCATCGAGAAGCATCGGCGCTGCTGTACTAATATCTTTTCCTGAAGCAACAGGGGCGACCTCTCCAACTTGGTTCGCGAGAAAATTGCCATTGATGATGCCCATGGCTTCGACAAGATCTGGTTGGTGGCTGCTCTCTAGCCAGTCTTGGTACGAATACCCTCCAAAAGAGAGTTTGAGGAGGTCTTTCCTTTTTAATTTTGCATATTGGTCTATCCAAGTGCGTGCAGCAATCTCTCCTCCAGCATTGTCGGCAATGCAAATGTCTGATTGTGGGTATAGGCCTCCATGGATAGTTCTCAAATGACGTGAGATTCCTTTCTCCTCAGTTTCCCAAGGTTTCATCTTCGATGATGAATAATCTGCAATGTAATATCCTGTTGGCAAAATGACATCGGGCAATCTCGTACATGATGCGATCAACAATCCTTTGTGGGCTCTCTTCAGATCCAAGGTTACGTCTATCAAGGCTCTGTCAAACCGGGCCTCAAAAATTACTTCTTCGGTTACTATCCGCTTTCCGTTCAAAGGGTTCCATGCTAGGTCATCTTTCACATTGTACCCTAGTCCGAGGCCGCTGTATTCAACTTCAAGTATAAAGTTGTAGTGGTTCTTTCCAATGTTCACAAAGGAGGATATGTGTCTCATGGCTAAGGCGTAGATACGCTCATAGCTTGATGCAGTGCTGAAATCAAAAGGCGCCCCTGACTGTGGTAATGCATTTGATGGGTATTCCTCCTTCAAAAGCTTCCTCATAGCCTCAGCGGTAATTACCATGATCAAAGGAGGGAACCAGTCCAAGTATTCAGTTTTGAAGTAATTCCGACCATATAGTGTAATACATTCTTGCTGGATGGCATCTCGAAGAGCATCGAACGACTTGTAATGATGATTGTAGCCCTTGAACATTGCTGGCCGGAACAGGCGAGATCCTAAGCTTTTGCGATGGTTAATTCTTTTGAACACGTGATATGAGTAGTAAGAAAAGACCTTCTGGAAGTCATCGTCCCTGATATCTATCTGAAATGTGACCCCAGTAGGATGGAGCAATTCCTTCC
The DNA here is from genome assembly GCF_000523435.1 of Bipolaris zeicola 26-R-13. Classification (NCBI taxonomy): domain Eukaryota; kingdom Fungi; phylum Ascomycota; class Dothideomycetes; order Pleosporales; family Pleosporaceae; genus Bipolaris; species Bipolaris zeicola. The sequence continues at coordinate 6,268 of NW_006912455.1, read as the reverse complement.
AAAATATACTTAGTAGATCCGGTACAGTCTGGTTCGTCTTCTCGAATGACTCTGTGAAGTTACGTTTGCTTAGATCAACTTTTCGATCAACCAGAAACATCCTAAGGATCTCGAAAACACTCATTTCTTCCCATTGTTTGTCTTCTGCCGAAACTCGGAAAGATCCCTTTTCATGGACCACAATAGTTTTGTCTAACCGGTCGAAGACGAACGAGTCAAGCTCGTGAAGGTAGTACCCGTGGTTCGCTCCATTCTCGATGGCAGCCGTGGAATTATCGATGATGCCCTGAGCACGGTCGTAGAGTGCGCGATGACAGAATACGTAGCCGAATTCATGGCCCAGAGTCGGTTCGTCGGTATCTACAAGGGTACAGCGGAGGAGATCTGGAGGACAGTACAATTGCTTCTGTTTGGTCCATTCGAAGGCTCTTGGAAGGCAGGGATCTTTTCGTTGGTTTGGGAATGCTCTTGTATGACTATTGTCGAGATTTGGAGTGCGTTCCATCCGTTGTTTTTTCGCGACAAAACGATCGACCGATTCTTTCCATTCTTTCCATTTTACGTCTTTGGGGTCAACGTCCTCTTTGCTGTATTTTTTAACTTTACTGCTCATGACCACAATATGACTTGGAATCAAAAAGGAATTCCATTTTCGCAAGTCGGCGCCTAATGTTGGGCGACATGAGCATTTTAGCACGCTCAGTTTCCACCGCAGTACGGCCGACAGTGTGGCACAACTTCTGCGAGAACTGCATGGTCGTGTTTGGAGACAGTGGAGACGATAGCGGAGATGATCCCTAAAAGCTTTACTGTTCGCCGCTGCCTCCTCTGCAGACAAGCCCCGCAGACTGATGTGGTTGTTTACATGCATCCTCCAACAGTGAGAGCGAGCATCCTTTGAATTGAAGGAGGCGGTACGCGCGGCATCGTGCAGCTGATGTTGATGAGGCGGATCCGGGATCTTGCTGACCTGCCTATCCACATTGCTAGCATATTGGCTGCTCTGTCACTATTTATATATGTAGTGTGGCTGATAACACACCCTTAACCGGCGAAGTATTACCCATTCGGAATCACCAGCGGTTACCGGCAAAAGTTTTGTATGTGGAGACGCTAAAATTGACAATCGGACTCTCCTCCGGATAACCCTATCCCGAATTTAGTAAGGGGAGATACTAATTAGACTTTTCTTAGGATCCTCAACGGAAGCCACACTGTATATAGTATAGCTCTTACTCTTTTCCCCAGCCTGCCTCACCCCCTTACTAGTGGCTCGTATACATGACTTTGGTCTATCACCACATTAGTTCAAAAGTTCATATATAAGTAATATACACGTGTTGGTGTAGTGTCACGTGTGTGTGTGTGTGTGTGTGTTTCCAGATTTTTGTCCTATCTAGAAGCCTCCCATAGAGCATGCGGGCGGAAGAGGCCCAGGGTTGTGTAGTATCACGTGATCAGACTGCGAACATAATACTATGATTTCCTTTCTCACGTCGATAGCCAGCTTCTTCAATCAATTCTTTAGTAGCGGTTGAATATAAAATTCACTCTACCATCTCGATTGCAAGCTACCACTTGATCTTTCTGAGCTCGATCGCATATCGTGCTACAATATTTAGCCGGAGCATGGATGGGCTAGAAAGTCAATGTAGCAGACGTCTACGAAATGATCTGGAACCCTGTTTCACTACAGGCCCTAAAGGCTGATTCTGAGGTATAAATAAAAATGAGTAGTTTTGGGCCAACTTTAACTGAAGGCGGCAATGTGAAGAGACTATCTAACTCACGCAATAATACGTAGTACCTTGGTACCTCTTGCGCGGAACAACACAGATAGATAGACAAAAACATGCTACTACTCTAGACGCGGTGTCACTGACCCTGAAGCTAGGCGAGATGACCATGTTGGATGTCTGCCGCCGTGTCGCCGGTAGCGAGCTACTTAAAGTAGTACTTACCGTCCATGTACGGATCCGCGCCTTCATCTTATCAGGTCAGTTTCTAGCTATCGTTTGCCAACTCAATTTTGCGATCGAAGTTTTGCATTGCGCACGCAGTGGCTGCGTAACTTCATTCGAAACAACTCGAGTTTAATGCCTAAATATCCCGCACCACTCCATTTTCAACAATTATTGGTCCCGGAGACCTAGTATCTTCCTTGAACTGTTGTCGCAATCGCCTTCGCTTATTTTCCCGCTCATTATGGTAACTGAAAATTGTTCGTCTTGATTCGTAGAGGCGCGTTTACTCCATATCCCGCGGCTGTAATGTACGGAGCTAAACGTGTAAGGCGCGTTTACAGAGAAAACGAGGGGTAAAAGGAGAACTAAATAGAGTTTATTTGCGGGGGATGCGAAGGCGGGTAAGCTCAGCACAGCTTGAAGCTCTCACCAAGAGTGTTATATGCAGTAAGGTAGTCTGTGCATCGGTGTACTATGACGCTACTATAGGCCTGTGCGCGTTTTAGAGCCCTCATTATCGGACCTTTACAGGCTGCAACTTCTGTTTTCAGCGCTAGGTATTATGTTTTAATTTGTGCATATTGAAAGGAGAAGACTATTCCGGAAAAGAGTTCAAGTATAACTAGTTAGACATGATGATAACATAAACAACAGGGACAGCATGGCTTCCACGTACACATGGCATTGAGTGTTGGTTAAACGCAGACTGCTCAAGGTTGGATCTCCGCGATTACATATATTTGCGTATTGTATCAATTGACTAGGCTACCGAGGCCAGTCGGGTCTCTGGTACTACGCTCACAGTAGAGTTGCTATAAAAGGACCCAGTTCGCACAAGTGGAGTAGTCATCATCTCCCCTTCTACATCTCTCAACAGTTACCTCTCGCCACATAATCGCATAATTCCGCACTCAAGATGCGCGCCACTCTTCTCACCGCTCTTTTCGCCACTGCTTTTCCCGTAGTAGTAGCGAGTGGTTGGAACTCCAATGCATGCAATGGGGCCGGAGGCTGCTATTTTTTCCCAGCTTCAGTACCGGTGACAATTTTGTCTGCCCTGATGGTAGTGGCCTAAGCCGCTATGAGTTTGCGGGAGACCAGGACGGCTTCGGCTTGGGAAATGGTGTTCCTGTCAGCAAAGAGGAATTCCCCAAGACGTGTGTGAATGGCTTTGTCCCTAGTCCAGAAGCTCAACTCGTCGTAAGTAGTGTTTTCTCATGTGATGCGAATGTTGCGTATGCTAACCACGATTAGAAATTGCAATCAAGGAACAACCAAACCATGTACGCTGCTGTAGTTACTACTTGTGACACGCCGAACCCAGAGAAGTACAATTGCTACACCCGTAACCCTAACCCAACCACGTAAGTTTGTAGCAAGGATTATGAGAGGAAATTCGCTTTCTAGCTATTATAAAGATCCACCTTTTGCGCCATGTACGACCCAAGCGGTGGAAGGTGCGAGCTCCGTACGCCGCCGATTGGGGGTTAGGATACTCAACTGTCAACTCTTAGTGCAAACCCTAGAGGTTAGGTCTCTGTAAGGGCTGTGCTTAGTAGAGTGGTCGGTTAGGCATGTAGGTGATTGCATCTGATTCGATGCTATCAAACTTCACTATTCAATATTTAAATATAATTTTTACTTGCTATAACTTTTGCGCACCTCCTCTGTCTCGACGTATAACCGCTTAGTGCAACGTTATTTACTGAACTTTAAATAAGCAGATATACGGATTACAACTCCTTCTTTGTAATATCATTGGAAAGATTGTGGCGCGGAGTGTTGGTCTTGATCCTTGGGGATAATCATTACTAGATTGTTCGCCCGTCAATCATAATTGATCATAACAGCCCGGTATTATACCAAAGTGTCGTGACTATATACAAGGGCTACATATAAGCCGCGGAGAAACATATATACAGTGAAGATATCATAGCACAGTGACAGTAGAAGCGCATTCAGCGCCAAGGGTCCGCTTCCACTATGTCAAACAAGCGGAAATATACCGCTTGGCTCGGTAGTTGAACAGAGTTACGCAAGCACCGCGAGCACAGCCGAGACTAGACCATTGTGCTGACTAGCGGCGAGCGCTGTACAGGGCTAATGGCGGGGCTGCCCGTTAAAAAGGCCGAACCGTGCCTAGGAATTTACTTTATAGGGTAACCAGCAAGTCCGAGTAAACTTGGCCAGCTGGGATGAGCCTGTTGTAGCAGGGTAACATGCATTAGATGAATGCTGACTGCGGCTGAAACATCCGTGGTACGATAGTTACGCTTGAATAATTGAATTCCGCTTCATTCCATTGCATTCCGCTGTGTTGATGCCCCGGTATAAGTATATGAAAGCTGCACCCCTGACGGCCCTTCAGATCGAAAATCTCCCCACGACCCCCCACGATCTCCCGCAATCCTTCAAGATCTCCTACAATCCTTCACGATCCCCCACAAAACGAAGTTAGAGAGAGAACAAACCCGACGTGAAAGAGCAGGAGAAGCAAAAAAAGAAGAACAGCAAAATGGAGATCATCATCGTTGGAGCTGGCCTCGCGGGGCTCTCCACCGCACTAGCCCTCTCGCGCTCGCTCTCGGGTACGAACTCTAAACATCGTATCCTCCTTCTTGAATCCGCACCTCAGCTGGCTGAGATTGGAGCGGGCGTGCAGCTCACGCCCGTGGCCACGCGCTTCTTCCTCCGGTGCGGGCTAGGCCCAGCGCTGCTTGCTGCCTCGGCGGTGCCGTCATCATGGCACCTGAGACGTGGAAGCGACGGCGAGGTACTGAACCGGGTGCCGATGGATCGATTTACGGAGTGGTACGGGGCGCCGTATATAGTTGTGCACCGGGCGGACCTGCATCGAATTCTGTGGGAGGCGCTGGTAGCGAGGCAAGGGAAGGATGGAGCGGTGGATGTGGAGATGAAGTTGGGGACGCGGGTGGCCGAGTACGGAGTGGAGGAGGGATGGGTGCAGGTGCAGAACGGGGAGAAGCTCAAGGCAGATCTGGTGATAGCGTGCGATGGTATCAACAGCTCCGCGAGAGGCCAACTGATGCGGAGTCTGGGAGCACCGCAACAGGAGTGGGTGGTGGGCACAGGCATGGCCGCCTACCGCGTTATGGCCGATGTGAAGGAGGTGCGGGCCGACCCGCTCACTAGGGAGATCGTAGAGGAGCATGCGGGAAATTGCTGGTGCGTCAAAAAAAATATCAAAGAAGATGGCTAACTCCTCGAACGCCTACTGACCATTCCTTAGGGCTGACACCCACAAGCTCGTCATGACATACATGATCCGCGGCTCTGACAAGCTCAACCTTGTGCTCTCCCACCCGGACACAGTCAACACCAGCGCTTGGACCCAAGAACAATACAAGGCCGAATTAACCCGCTTTTACGGAGACATGGACCCGCGCGTAAAGCGCCTGATTGAACTGGCCTCAGGCCCTGTCACCAACTGGCCAGTCCACCAAGTACTGCCTCTCCCCAGCTGGACATCACGGGCCAAGAACTTCGTCCTCATCGGCGACGCCGCCCACGCCATGTCCTTCTACCTGTCCATGGGCGTCTCTCTCGCCATTGAAGACGGCTTAGCGCTTGCTACCGCCTTGGCCCACCACGTCTCGCGTCCAGAGATATTCTCGCTGGCTTCAGCTGTTACGCTGTTCGAAACTGTGCGCAAGCCGCGTGCAGAGAAGATCAGTGCGGCGAGCCAGCACGCGGGGGACCTATTGCACCTGGAGCCTGGGCCCGCAAGAGATATGCGGGATAAAGCAGCGAGGAGGGATGGGGCTGAGGGCGAGGAGGAGACCAAGGGTGATCCGCTGCTTGATTGGACAAGTTATGGTATTACGGACAAGAAGATTAGGCAGTGGGTGTATGGGTACGATGTACTGGAGGAGGTAGAGAGTAAGAAGCAGGAGATGAGTAAGTTGTGATGAACTAGACATAGATTATACATAGTACTTAGTGACGCGTCATGAAAATCTCCTACAATATCGGACGGCACTGGTTGCCCTTGAATGTCAACTACTCAACAATATCTCCTCTTAAGCGTCGTACAACTGCGAAAATACTCTCTTACCATATTTCTCTAGATAAGTCTTTTCCCTACACCCTATCGATTCTTCTACTGTTAGCACAGCCTCAATATTAACCATTGTTGGAGAAACATGTAACGTGCTGGATAAGCGAGTTGGCCAGGCAAGCGAGTTGGCCACCCCACCAAGTTTGCGCACACGGTTTAACTCTATACACAACCACTCTACGCAATATATTCTAAATGCCTTCAAATGAAACAGATATTCAGCTTG
>NW_006912454.1:0-12715 GCF_000523435.1 Bipolaris zeicola 26-R-13 | reverse complement strand
GGGCGTTCGGGACGCTCAGTAGGGCATTGTGTGTAGTGTAAACTGCTTGCATTCGAAAAGGAGGATCCTCTTGGGAGAGGTGCGGCGTGTTGGTGGCTGGAGAAGTGTGCGTAGTTGATGTTGTTGTTGCTGTAATTGTTGTAAACAGACTCGCAGCAACCACACCTCCTGTGACCACACCCGTAGATGGGGCATGATGGCATCAGAGAAGTGTTTGCACCGTCACCACACTGACAGCAATACCAGGAAGACATGATTGTCGGTTGGTAGTTGGGTAGAGTGTGGAGAAGAGATAGAGTGTCTGAGTAAAGATGATGGTGAAGAGGAAGAGGTGTGCAACTGTTGCGATGTAAAGTTGAGAGAGTATGGTAATACCTTTAAAGAAGGAGCAGGAGTTGAATATCTATATCTTGCTTCAGTGATTAGGGTTATTGCAACAAAAGCAGGAAGACGGTGTCATACCCTCAACCCGGCGTCCTCCCGGTGTCCTCTATCATGGCTGAGCCATCGTCACCGCCCTCTCTGTGCCCTCTCGCCTCACAAACAGGGCACGAACAGTGGCCTCCTCATGACCGTAAAGCTCCGTTTTGCCGCCTAGCACATTCAGTCCTGGCGGGCACTCGTCCCTCGGCGGCGGACCTACTGTACCAATGACGCAACGGAGGACAGTGGCGGAGCCAGCAAAAAGCACGGCTCATCGTGTAAAAAAGAGCAGAAGGGTGGGAAAAAAGGAGAAAAAAGGGCCAGGGTTGCGTCAGGCTTAATCGGATGAGATGATGCGTTCCTAAGGTTGTCAGTGTGGGCCACGATAGGAGGCGACGACAGTGATTATGGGTCAAGAACTGCATGTGAGACTTGTAGACTAGGCTTTTTTTTTGGAGAGAAGGCATCAGGCAAATGGGCGGCCTCAGGATGGCCGTCGTTGGGGGGATTAGTGTAGGCAAAATACTTGGCATACTGGTCCTCCATAGGCGGACTCAACAAATTTGGCCACAGCAGCAGGCCCGTCTCAACTTGCGGTGTGAATCGTCCAAGTTGATTGGCGTCGTGTTTCAGGTGAATTTCTCCAATAACGATCCGTCGTCAGGACAACAAGCATTTCCCCCTTTCGCCACTGCAGAGAGAGCCGTTGAGGCGGCGTGTGTCGCCCTCGCTGTGGGTGTGCACTTGTTTCGTGTACCTGTGTACCTGCGTGTTCATGCCTTGGATGATGCTTGCATCGATCTTCATCCTGGGTTGCAATTTCCCGCGACGCCCACCATGGTGGTTCTCGTTGTGAGTAGTGAGGTTGTGAGCAGTGAATTTCTCATATTATCAGTGGAGAGTGAGTGAGCAGCGTATACAACGATTTTGAGAGTCAAGCAAATATGAGGTGGAAAACAAGTATATTGAAGCGACAGATATATTGCATGACGAAATCTAAATCCAAGCCTTGTCCTAAATGCCCCAAACCAACCATACTCCTCCATGTAACCGCTGCAAAAAGCAAGCCAAAAACACGCTCGGGCCCGAACATGGCGCTCAAAGACTCCTGCTTCGCCGATGATGTAAGAAAATGCTGGCTTAAACCTCCGAGGTCCGTTTATTGAGTCTTTTCCATCGTGCAAGCAGTGCACCTTTGGTGATTACATGTTGTGCACACGTTTTGCCAGTCGCCTTTGGGACCATCCTTACACGCCGAGCAAAACCAGACTACTGGAGCGCCGTAGATGGGTGCAGATGTGTAATCGGGTAGGCTGCAAGATAAGACCGGTGAAGAGGGCGCGGATGTGTTGTGGCTCGAAAGGTGATGATCGACAAGATAGTTCGTGTGAAGCGTGAATTTTCTCTCATCTGAAATGGAAGAAACCGTTGCACGCTCGAGAAATGCCGTGTTGTTGGGCTGCAAAGACACTGAATGACGTTGAGGACTCAGAGTTGTGTCGGAGTCCTTGCTGAGATAGCGAAGATTAGAGTTGACGGCCATGATGTGCGATACTGAAACAGTGGAGTATTGATGAAGAATTTGGAGCGCTTTAGCCAGCAATGTATTCCGAGTGAGTGATGTGTATCTGGATAGCGATATGCGACTTTATTCTAAGAACGGGGAGAACTTAAATGTACCTCGTTCGCCCAGACAAGTTCCACTCGAGTGAATGCCTCGTGTCCATCGTGTCGTCCTGCTGCGCCTTCCGCTATGAAGCTCCAAGAAGGCATCTGGTGCCAAAGGCATACAAGTTGGTGCCCTACACGGATAGCCAGCCAGTGGTAAGGCAGTGAATGGTGGAGGACGATGAGAGTCCCACAAGGAACTAGCCAGAATCTTGACTATGAGATGCATCGCCACAATACTGCAAAGTCGGTGTGTGGCTGACAGAGTCTTGGGGCCAAGGGCAAATGCCTGATGTTCTGTGTTTGCCTTGATCAAAACCCCATGATAACCTTTACATCAGGCCATACCAAGCTTCTTCCCCACATGTAGATCGGGAGGTGCGACGACATGTTGTAGCAACATGGGATGTTGCATGCAATAACGCCGTATAGTTGGGTATGGCTAATTGCTGAGACAAACCGAGCAAATCAGGCGATCGTTCTGTTTGCCTGTTTGCCTGATGGAGTGACTAACTGGGATAAGGAGTCCCGGAGCTTGACAAATATACTAGCTCCCGAATAAGTAATCGCTCAATATGAAACTAGACTAAAGATCTTGCCTACTTACCGTAGCGCAGTGGATTTAATTATTCGCCTGGTTTGGTGAATAAACATTGGCGATTTGTAGACTTGAGTCCGATGTAGGCACTTAACCCCTGCACTCTTTGACGCCCAACAGAGCATGGACGGCGCCCAGAGCCTTCACAGCCACTGTCGGGTGAAAAGGATTGAATACCGGCTTTGTGTTACTGGAAAATAAAAACCTCAGGTTGCTAATCGACTTCAACCACTACCGGCACGATTGTTCGGTTAGGCTGTGCATGTCGCTTTACTTCTGCATCAGTTGTTGTTTCTGTCATCAATCGTCAATAGATTCACTGGTATAGTATGATGATGCGTTCATAGTGCTGTAGCCTGGCAATCTACGCCTGGATATCTGCTCCTGAGTATGACGCCGGAAATGCAGTGGTGGGCCGGCGACGATCATCGGTACGGCCAGCTCGTGGCAGTGCGAGCCCCGATGCCTTCTGAGACGATTAACGATTACCCATACGAGTAAATCTTGGCTGTGTAGCTTTGGGAGCTCGGTGTGTAGACGTTGAAGCTCGGATGCCATGCTGCGCGTAGTCAGTCACCTGGACGTGAATGGCCAGTGGACGGCGAGTTTACAGACTGCGTTTAACCATTTACTATAACAAGAAGCACTAGGCAGACTCACTGTATGCTGGGAAGGAATGAAGCTTGCGTTGGTCTGGCCGTGGGTCAGTTGGTGCTAAATCTCTTTGAGTACCAAAAGAGTATATGCTTCGCTTCTACACCAGGTGCAGGACGTAGCGTATATACTGCGAGCAAGAGGATCAGCCTGACCATCTTCAACACTATCTAGATGCAACCTTTTGGACCCCGCTATCTACGCATGATTGATATCGGCTTTCCAGAAACGGCAAAAAGGTTTGGTGAAGGGGGCCGGAATGGCGGCAATACAACCACAGAAAATCACGGAACAAAGAAAAGAACGAGGCGATCCAGCCTCGGTCTCAGCCTTGGGGGATCCGGTCAGTGCAACAGGCTTAGCTTCAATGCATTCATGTACGTGTAGTCCTTCGAGGCAGGTTTTGGGTCAGTCATCAGTCGTATCAGAGGCGCCGAAGGTTGTGTGTGCTCTCCCATGATATGAAATAGATACAGGCCGAGAACAAAGAATGATGTGACTGCCAGACTGGGCTGCAGACTACTTCTTGGGGCTATATGCATGGTTATGTAAGGCGTTGATTGGCGAGGAATCTGATCCTCTTTGCTTCTGATCCAGAAGCCAAAGCGAGTGATTTTCTCTAATCCACGCGAGAGAACGCCAGAAAGCATACTGATATTTTGCGCAGAAGCACAGCAAGAAAAAAAGCAAACGAGGTTGAGAATTGTTGGCCGGGCCTTGAGCAGTCGAGGATCATGACGTCGGCAGCGGCCAGGCTCGGCCGATTGGTCGGACGGCGCGTCGCACACGCGTGTACCTATTGCTCGCGGTGTAATTGAAGGCTTCTCTGAGTTGGCGATACAACACATAACAGGATGTTTGAAAGACTACAAATTTAATGGGCCAGCGATTATTGCAAATCTCAATGACGTGGTTTGAGGTGATGTTGCCAAGCCCGCCATAGGGAGCCGACTAATGGTGCATTGTTCGCGACCTTGGCCCAGCGGGCTGTGTTGTGCAACACCAGGATTCCTCCTCGTCAGCCTTCTCCCGAGGGCTCCTGGAGTGAGCGCAGCTATTCCTCCTGTTCCACACTCTGTCGCGATGGCACCACCACCTCCTCCGCCAGCAGTCTCCGATCCGCCAAAGCCCGGCGCCATCACCAACCCCGCCGTGGAACAGAAGATTGGCCAGGCGACCTCCGTCATCATTCCTCTCCTCGAGTTCGGCGCGGTGGGCTACGAAACCTGGGTCTTTGTGTACCTGATCTGTATAAAATACCTTATCAACCCATCGGACCAAATACAGCGCGACTTCGATATCCAACCTCGGCGGTCCACCGGCATCGCGCTCATCGTCGTATACGCCCTTCTCCTGCTCTTCCTCACCATAACATGGCTGCGCCTCCTACAAATGATATGGTCCAGGCCTGATATTGTCCCGTTCGGAAACACCGCGCAAGAGAAGGAACATGCTAGCACTAGGGACTTTGCATTCGACCAGTATGACGCATTCATCTGCGACTACCAAGGGCTACCGCTCTGGTGCGACAAGTGCCACAACTGGAAACCGGACAGAACACATCACTGCAAGGAGTTGGGCCGATGTGTGAGGAAGATGGACCATTACTGCCCTTGGGCGGGCGGAATCATAGGAGAGTCAACTCATAAATTTTTCATGCAATTTGTAGCGTACGGGGCGTTGTACACAACGTTTACTTGGATTGTGGTGGCTATTTTCCTGGCGGAGCGCAATTCAAAGGTATGTTCCTACGGACATTGTTGGCGCATTTCTACCGTTTATTGGGTCGTTTGAACAGCGTATTAACATGTTCCAGATGGGCTCACGGCCCGGTACTTGGATTGGCGCTCTCGCAGTAGGGATACTGTTCAGCGTCTTCAGCTTTACCATGTCTTGTATGACAGGCTGGAATCTCATGATCAACTACACCTCAGTCGAAGGCATCCAGCGCGGGGGTATCCATAACATCGCCTTTCTCATTTCCCAGCCATCTCGCCGTTCGAGTACCACCCTTCCACCAGGAACGCCACCGTCGCCGTCTGGAAATGCTTATAAGAAGAGGTCTGACAGGACTACGGAAGGAGAAAGGGTCGAAGAGGACTGGCCTGTTCTGACTACTGTAACCCGTGCTTCCAAGCGCTCCTATGTGGTGATGCAGACAAAGCCATTCGAACACCCTTGGTACACGACCCTCATGCAGGGTTGGAAAGACACCATGGGCGACGGCATACTCGACTGGTTACTTCCGTTCAAGCAGAGTCCGTGCAAAAACCGGAGTCACAGAGGCGAGTTCGCGTGGGGAGAAGTGGTATACGACATGGCGCGGGCGTACGAAGAAAAGCATCCCGAAGCGCGACTCGCGCTGCTTCACGGGTCAAGCAGGCGATGACATTGCTACTTCACTTAATGATTTTCTTGCATATACTCGGGCGAGCGGGGTATGCGGAGTTTGTTGTTTTTATCTTCTTTTCTTTTTTTGAAGTACATGATACCCACGTACGGACGTTTGTATATAACCGCCCACCCCAGCAATAACGGGTAAAAACAAAGTAAAAAGCGAACGAAACAAAAAGTAAGCAAAGAATGAAACCTCTTAATCGGAACTCCGGCATACTTTATCTCAACGTCACACGGCTCGCCATCACCTCCGATATACTTTGTCCAGCCTTGTAACCAGAACATCAACGCTGGCAGGCTAACACACTTATCGTTTTACGCGTCTAGATAGATCTTTTCAATGCACACATAGTTACCATGACGTTCAATTACCGTCGCACAACCAGATAATCGTCGCACAAAGAAACCACACATCTCCCACGTGGCTCCCGCACCTGGGCATCTGGACCCTTCTCTCTTCATCGCATCCAACTGACTACTTTTTTTTTGAAACCGCCGCTCATGATAGGTGACTTCCCAACTCTGGTACACCCAAGGTCCCGCTCAACCCTCCCCCCCAAAAAAAAGAGCGGGTAATCGTATATCGCGGCCCAAACTTCCTTGGACGAAGTCCAGATGCTGCTAGCACCGATGATGTATTGCATGCTATGATGAACCTTCTGGCGCGAAACGTGAATGAAATTGACATGTGTAATCAACAAAGAGAGCGACAGCCCCCCATACAGGAGAGACAGCATCGTCGCATTCTCGTCATGCTACAGCAGTATCAAGATCCTACTCGACTCAAACCGCACCTTAATAGCCATTGGTGCTTCGCAAGGCATCCCCCCCCTTCCTGCCATGCTTCCCAGCACAAAAAGGTGCAAAACCTGGATAAAATCCCCCCCCAACCCACGTGGGTTATGCAGAAACCTAACTTTTTACCCACGTTTCCCACGGAACGCCCCCATTCCATCCACACACACACCCTCCAATCAAAGGACCGGCAAAGGCACGAAAATAACCCTTTTTTCTCGTTTTCGCATTGCCTTCCTACAAAAGCAGAGGGATCGGCATAGGTGTAAGTCCCGACCCCACGGGTTTAACTACGTGACGGAACTTGCCATTTGCTATCGTCAAAGTCACACTTGACTTGTGCGTATCCAGTATATCGGGTTATGGTGTGTGTGTGTGTGTATTGGGACTTGGCGGGGTGGGAAATCAGCGAACTCCGACCGTCATATCGACGGATTAGATGGATGGATGATGGAATAGGAAGATAGGAAGCGAATACGGGGGGCCCCGGACATTGCCCGTTCAAAAGTAAGCAAGCGACGAGCATCGCGTGTGCGACGGGTGATGGGCAACGGGAAGAGGGGGCGGGAAGGGGGGGAAATGCGCGAAATGTGTGGTGGTTTAAACCATTTGGGGGCAAAGATGTGCAATGAACATGTGCAATTTTGGTGGTTGGGGGGCGATCGTCATCTAAAATGGGTTTTTTCTTAACGCCGTATATGTTGTATGGTTCCATAACCGACATTTTTCTTTCTTTCTTTGCAATCTCCGATTATGCCCGCGTGGGGATTATCTTTTTTGTTGTCGAGTCAGTGTTTGGAAAAGAGAAAAATCCGGGGCGCGGAAGCGATGAGGGAATACGGAAGGTGACATTTGGACGTGTGGTTTGTGCGGACGACGGTTGAAACTTGGGTTGTGTCGTAGAGAATGGAAGGCGGGGCCGGGGAGCAAAGAGATAGGGAATGAGGTGAGGATTTGCATGGACTAGGACTTGATTAGGATTATTTCGCGGGCAAAGACCGGGGACAAGGGCTTCTTTGCTATGCTTTGTAGATTATATGCATGTAATGTTAGCGTTTGCTACAAAAGGTTAGCAATTTCTTTCTATTCTGCTGTATAGGTGTAAATGTGATGGGATTTTTCGTATTTCCCTTCGCCTCGCCTTGCCTTGCCTCCACAGAATAACCGTTTCATATGAACCATGGGTTCTCTACATGGTAGAGTCCCACTGTTCACCTAGCAACGCTGTCGCGAAAGGCGAGGAGATTGAAGAGGCAAAAAGGTCTGGGGCCGAGCCGGGGTTCGGGGGGTTGGCGGGCTTTCGTTTGGGGCACGAGATGTGATAAGGGGATGCAAGTATCAGGCGATTCTGCGTTAATATTCCGATCAACACAACTTCGTTTTGATTGTCAGATTTAAGCAGGTTGACGGCCAAAACAAGGTGGGTTTAAAAAAGGTTGGAGTTGCAAGTTTGCAATGAAGGTGACATGCGCTAGAAACTGGCCTGAAACATCAGGACGCTTTTTTTAAGCAACATCCTTTGCGCCTCTCTTCCCCGGCCGTTGTCAAAATTGTCAGGCATGTCAGGTGATTTGTAAAAGAAAATGGCGCGAGCGAGCAGATGTTTCCGGCGTCGCATCATGCTTCCCGTATGTGACTGGTTTCAAGGTGCGGCGGGGCGCGTGAGTGCATCCGACGGGCTCCCTGGTAAGAAGTGGGATCCCTGCAAGGTCATGATGGCCATGATCAGTTATTTGTTTCTAGGAATGACAGGTTGGACGAGAGGCGAATGAGCGCCAACCTGGTCATATCAAGGTTATTAGAATAAGAGGGTGCAGGGATGGCTTACTAGCCGAAAGGGAAAATCATCTTAGCATCGGGCCAGACCAGCACGTCCTGGCTCCGATCCCCCAGGGTTGACGCAGGCATCGTGCACGCCAGTCCCCAAGTGGTGGCATCCTTGCTGACGATCCCCGGCAAGGGTTCTAATGCAAACCTCGCCCTTCGCTTCACCGGATGTGATTGATTTGTGAAATTTAAACTCTAGCTGTGGGGCACATTGCGAGTTTGGCTGGCTGGGCTGAGCTGCCTCGTTTGCTTCGGTTCAAGGAGCCGAGAGAAAGAGAAGAAAGACAGGGAACGCGAGCAACGCATGTTCCGTGCTCTCCTGTGGGATTTCAATAATTCCAAACGTGTCATGGCTCAACTTGTTCCGACACTTTCCCGGAGTGGTTCCATGCCGCGCTCCCGGTAACCTCCAAAAATACCAACGGCTTCTGTGCTGCGCTCAAAGGTTGACCGTTGTGCGTCTATGTTTTGAGTTTAGCTGGTGAAACACCGGAACTTCTCATCGCGTTTCGAGCATAGCGTCAACAGTGTGATGGCTATCACTAAGTCTGCAAAGATCTGGCGATGGAAATTTCCTCATCAGGCCAGTCTGGGGCCATATACAACCAAATCTGGCCATTTGGTTGGGGTCTTTTTTTCTTGTAGGCGCTAGATAATCAATAGTCTAACGCCTGGGGTCCATCGCCATGCATCGCAATAGTTGCCAGTTTGGTTGTTTCATGTTGCCGGTGCCTGGGGAAGGGTATTTGTCAATCAGTGTGAACCTCACACCTCACGAAAGCATGGTCAAAAGTCATTGTCGAGTATGGAAAATTCTTGTGTATGATATTAGGATATGTGGGAAGCATGATTTTGGAGCTATGGCAAAATCAAACAAATCCATTGATACCTCCAGTGTACGACTGCAGCGCAGCAGTCCCCGATACTCCCTTTCCCAACATGCAAATGTATCCTCCTATTTGGGTCCCAGGGTATTCAACGTTAGAAAAAATCCCGGGCGTCTCTTGCACCCAGTAAACGCTTGTAAAACCTTTAGTGCCTATGCTGAGCCTGAATAATATGAAAAGAAATCGCCTAGAGATAGATGGAAAGAAAGAAAAATACATGGATAAGAAATAACGTCCAGGAAATTTTGGTTCAACCAGATCGCCAATGACGCAAAGAAGTGAAAATAGTGTGGTGGGATCGTACCCGTGACTGAATCTAAGTAAAGGGCTAGTAATGGACGACGTATGGCAAGAATAAGGCGCCACTTCCGAGCGACTTGCGGGCCGAGCGAGTCTATGCATCAGGTCCGTTGGCTTCGCGTTCGCGCTGCTCCTTTTGTGGGGCCCGACGGCGAGCGTTGATGAACCAGTTGGATACCTAAATCTTGTCAGTCACTTGTCCGGTAGCACGTAGCAAGATTGTAAAAGGTCCCACAAGACAGATCTGAGGTCATTCAACGGCCCGAAAGCACGCTGCTGTCTAAATCAGACGACACTGAAAGACAGAAATGGCACATGTAGTAAAAGTGTCACAGTTGACACTTTGGCTGGAGGATGGTGACTTACCTGATTGAGACTCAAACCAGTACGGTTGCAAAGCTCCATTTTCTGGTCTTCTGTTGGGTAGGGCGACTGACGGTTCGCCGCAAACCAGTCCTTGAGTAGGTTGGTAGCCTCCTTGGGTAGGTTTCCTCTTCGCTTTCTGTTGAATGCACTGTGGTCAAGACCGACATTGTGCTGGAAGCGAATGTCGCCGCCATAGGGTGCATCGTAACCAGAGTAGGAAGCTCGAGGGTAGTAGGAATCCTGGGACCGTTCGTAGCCGCTGTAGGCGGCTGCCTGGTGGTCGTGATAGTAGCTCTGTTGAACCATGGGTGGTTGATAAGGGTTCTGAGCGATTGGCTGGTGGATTGCTGGCTGCGCAAAAGGCATCTGGCCTTGAGGAACGGGCGAAGACTGGTGGCGGACATGGGGGTTCATTGGGGGCGCTTGCTGGTGAGGTGGCGGGTAGGAAGGAGTTGCACGGTGAGAATAGGCTGATGGTACAGGCTGTACGGAGTGCTGGTGGGAGACGTGGGGTGAGTAGCCGGAAAGGGCAGGGTCGATGGCGCTGCTCATGCGGCGAGGCTCAGCAAAAGACGGTTCGATGCTACCGCGAGCGTAGATGTCACCAAGCGTGTCGACACGCCTACGTTTGCTGTCGGCCCACGCTACCTCGTCAAAATGGGGCTGCGCATGAGGAGAGCTGTCGGCCGATCCATGTCGACGTTGGGGTGTCCTTGGTGGTGTGGTGGTTCGGGTAGTGTGAAGAAACTGTACAAGTCAGCAGTGCCCAGATGTGTTCGGATGCGAAAGCTGGGTTTACCTCTGAAAAAGAAGGGAGCTTGCCGGGGAAGCTTTGTTCTCCAGGCTGAATTGGTGGAGAGCTGCGCATGTGATGGTTCTGGGTTTCTGTCAGATTACTGCTTGTGTGTGAAGTTGGCTGCTGTGTTTGGTAGGTGCGCGCATCAGGGTCGGTGTCATTGTCGTTGTGGGAATGGATTTTCTCCGAGGAGTGCGAGGTGATGACTGAGTAGAGATTGGACTGTCTCTTTGGTGGGGGTGGTGGAGTGTGTCGCTGATGAGGATGAGGATGATGATGATATTGTTGGGGAAAGAAAAGAGAGCGACTCAGGACCTTGTCCTGAGCATGCTCGTGGTGGTGGTCCATGACTTGATCCCAGCTAGCAAGCGGAGGGGGGCAACAGCCGTGGGATTTGTCTTGGTGGGCGTGTGCTTGTGCTTGTGCTTGTGCAGTGGCGCGGAAGGAGCCGGGCAGTGGGGGTGATGGGGGCTTGAGGGCAGGCTCGAGGAAAGGGGGAGGAGACAAAGGTGTAGGGGAAGCCATCGAGGCAGTAGAAGAGGAAGCAGCCAAAGTGGCAGAAGAAGAATCGTGACTTACCGCAGCAACCATGTTTGCCAGCGGACTCTCTGCAGAATGTGACGAGTTCATCTTGCGCGAGTGCAGTGGTTCACAGTGGCGGTGCGGAATATCTTGGAGGGTAAGATATTCCATAGGGGCAAGTGTGGGATGGTTAAATACTCTGGAGAAGCAAATGCAGGCGTTAGCAACGGAGAGCAGTGCATGTCAATGTGTCGATGGTGAGTGGACGGGGCCATTTGCTCATCCATAGTTGGTGACAGCTTGGTACCAGGACCAACTGGCACCGTTGACTGGCACCGTTGAATGCCATCAGACACGAGCGGGGTGGCAGGCAGAGAGCAGAAGGGAAGGGCGACTTACCCAGGTATCTAGGTGGTGATGTAACGGGTAACTGGATGAGGCAACGTAGGGGGGGCAGTACCGGGCGGGCGAACCAGGGAATGTAGATGGCAGATATATGCGGGGCGGGCAGCGGGCTCGGGGGCTATTATGGTACAGAGGGCGTGAATGGGGGTTGGTGAAGAATGTACAAAGGCAGAGCCACAGCGGGGATGGGAGCGGAAAGGGAGCCGGCGCAAGCACACAGCGAATGGTAGGGGACAAGGACGGGATGCTGGGGTGGTGATGACGGGTGGGCGGGTGTTTAAGAAGAAGTCGGATTGGCAAAGGAGGCGTTTATGGCCAAGCAGGACTGCAACGGGCCGTGGATTTTACCATGCACTCTGATCGTGCAGCACGAGCAAAATGAGCCAGGGGGGCCAGCGTGTGACGGCCAATGAGCAGGGAGGCAGCGCGGCTAGCAAGACGTGTGTAGACTTGACAGGTGAGGGTAAGGTTTGGTCTATATTCTCCGAGCGTGCACATTGCAGGCTCTGGCCGGATAGAGGCCGAGGGTAGGGTTAGGTAGGAAACAAGAGACCCTCCGCCTACGCCGCAGATTCGAGGCACGAGCCAGCGCGCTGAAGCTGCGCCGTCTGCTGCAAGCGCCATTGAGCGTCGCCCGGTGTCTCCACACCTCTCGAATCGTCGCAGATCTGGCTGCTTCTGACTCGCCGCAGAAACGGACCAGGGTGTCGTCTGCCTCTGGCCCTTTGCGTCCTCCAACTCGGCATGCCCATACACTCGACGCCGCAGCCATCCCACAACGTTCCATGACGGCGAGAAAAAAAGCGGGCTACGGCCAAGCAAATACCCTCTGCTCCACGCGCGCCTCGCCCTCGCTGGTACAGGGCCCCCTTCTAGGTGCGCCTTCTGTCTCTCTTTCTCTCTCATTCTTCATCCCTTGACCATTGTCAGGCCATGTCCGCTCATTGCATAGAGTTTGTGCCTGTGTATCGACCTTGGACCCTGGGCCAACATGACAACGACAGAAAAAAACAAAAAAACAAAATAGTAACCAGCACCAACGCCAACAACACAGACTACGATGTGGACTAGGAGCGG
>NW_006912453.1:0-12758 GCF_000523435.1 Bipolaris zeicola 26-R-13 | reverse complement strand
GCGTAAATCGATTTCTCGCGACGTGTTACCCCTATATCCGATAGAAAATTGACGAGTTTCGATGAAAAATTTCTGCTTAAAAGTTGGTGTGTGACTGACCACCTACACTACTATGCAAAATCAGATAAATGACGTTAGAGATGACTTAAACGATTCTAATGTCGTTTCAAGATTAATACTGAGCCTCGAGGTCGTTTCGCAAAGGAGGCTCAATAACTTCTCTGCGCATTCAGCCGTGAGAATATGCGTATTGCCATTGATTGTGACATCCAAACTGCCGGCTTGTGCTTGCGTGACGATGGACAGCTCAGGTGCTACTGTAAAGGGGTTGTCAAACCATTGTACTTTCGATATCCCGTCTGCAATGTGAATTTCCGGATTTGCGTCGATATTTTGATGTTTAATGTATGAGTCGAACATGGTCCCGGCTGGCCAATTTGTGCATTGTCCAACAATGTCATTGAAGCTCATTGAGTCTGATTCACCAATGAAAACGTACTGCTCTTGAATAGAGTGGAGAAGGTCAGCTACCGTTCTCGCTGCAGAGACATCCGCACGAACTGGGACGATGTTTATGCAGGGCCCAACTATCTCCGTAATGCCTAGAATATCGGAGTTTCGTCCAGCGACCAGTTGAGCGTAGACCACATCTTCTTCTCCGCTAACATGAGAGAGAACCAAAGCCCAGGCTGAGCTGATAAGAGACGCAATTGTTATTTCACCAGGTAGCTGAGGTAGGGGTAATGAACGCCTCAGCGTGATGTTGCGAGGACTGTCTACGTAGGCTGTAGGGGAAAGTTTTGGGATGATCTGGGTAAGGCGAGAGCCTTTGAGGAGATGCCTCCAATAGCAGGCAGACACGGGGGCTCTTTGGCGAGAGTATGCCAAATATGTTGAGAAGTCAGTGTCAAGGCTTAATGACTTGTTATCAAAAAGCGAAGCGAGCGTGTTCAGGATGACGGGGATACACCAGCCGTCATACTGGGCGTGGGATAGACGAATAAGAAGCCGAGCTGCCTTCGAGGCATTGCGGATGAAGATGAACGAAGTCGGTAACCCAAGCGGCGATAACTGACAGACATCTCGTAAAACTATGGCATTGGATTCTTCATCCATGGACCCATTGACCTCGAACGTTGAAAAAGGAGCATCAAAATCGCGAAGAACCATCTGTAAAAATTGACCTTCGTAGGACGTAAAATGCGTGCGGAGAATTTTGAAGTGCTGTGCAAGTGAACGACAACTATTTTCTAGACGTCTGACATCCAAAGAGGGGTTCAAATCCATATAGATGTAGTTGAAGGCATCACGAGAATTCCGTTTCCCGTAAGAAAGATAGTGTTCCTGAATAAAGGAGACAGGCCATATGTCCTCAACGCGATCCAAGGCTACGAAAGGTCGACATTGCGTTCCGCTGGAAACTACAACCTCGTATAGACTGGACGAGAGTAAAGAAAAATTGGCAGGGGGCTGGAAAGCAGTGGTAGGCGAATTCGAGGAAAGAGTGGCGAGATCGTGCAGTATTGAAGCCCGGAAGACCATCGCAACTGTCAATTGGATGCCTTGCTTGCGGGCTTCCGCCACCAGCTTCATGGCCCCGATCGAGTCGCCACCTAGGCGCAAGAAGTTATCGTCTAGCCCGATAGTATCCGCATTGATACCAAGTATTTGAGCCCATAGCTGCTGTAGCTTCTGCTCTATCACTGTTCTTGGCTGCCGCTTAGGTCCCTGGCTCTGCATACGCAGCTCAGCGAATTGCTGCGCTGAGAAGGACGCCCCTATCTCGCGCAGCCGCCGCCTGTCTATCTTGCCTGACGTCGTTGTTGGAAGTTTTGCCAATTCAATGTACACCCCAGGCACCATATAGCTGAGTAGTCGCTCGCTAAGCTGTTCATCTACATTCGTAGGGAAAAAGACGCGGGACGCCAGCCCGCCTTCGGTCAAGACGTTATCCTGCTGCACGAACACGGCCACCACTGCCTTGTCCTTCTCGTTTCCTGGCATAATCACCTCTGCTGCTACCTGCTCGGCTGTTGGCATACACTCGCGCACGTGGTGCTCAATCTCTCCTAGCTCTACCCGCTGCCCGCGTATCTTGACCTGCCCATCCTTACGACCCACGTACACCAGGTCGCCATCTGCGTTGTAGCGTACCAGGTCGCCCGTCTTGTACAGTCGGCCTCGCCGCCCTATCTCTAGCAACCAAGCAGGGTCGCAGATGAATGCGGCCGCAGTCTTCTCCATATCATCGAGGTAGCTGCGCGCCAGGATCGGTCCCTCGATGAGCAGCTCGCCTACTGAGCCTAGAGTGGCCAGCCTACGGTGGTCATCAGGGTCTACCACCCAGCTGACGGACGCGATCGATTTCCCAATTACTGTAGATTGTGATGCATCTATATCAAAATATGCAGTGCTGAAGACACAACATTCCGTAGGCCCATAAACGTGTATCAGTCTAACATGACCTTCCCAAATGTCCCAGTCCGTAGGGCGGATGATTTCGCCACCCACTGCAAGTGTAGAGACAGAGGGAATCTCACGAAGGTCTAGGAGACGTGCAACAGTCGGTGTAAGAAAAACCCAGGTCACACTCATCTTGCTAATGGCCTCAGACAGACTATTACGCCGATCACGCTCTGAAGGGACACATATACATCCGCCGTGTATAAGTGTAGTCCAGATCTCGGCTATACAAGCGTCGAATGTGTAAGATGAGAATTGGAGGACTCGACTATCTTGCGTGAACCCAAGCGCTTCGCCGTGACCCAGACTACTCGTTGCGATGGCCTGATGCTCGACCACCACGCCCTTGGGCGTGCCTGTGCTGCCTGATGTGAAGATGACATAGACACTGTTTCCTGGCTGTACATTCGGGTGCACTTTCCGCTCGCTGGCCTCGCTGAGCAGCTGATGGACCGATGTTTTACTGACTGTTACAACGACGCGACCTTCTCTGTTGCAGAGAGTCGTGTATTGCTCTGAGGCCAGCACTAACCTTGCCTTGGTCTGCCGAAAGATCTCCTCGTGCCGACTTGGTGGATGCTCTGGGTCAAGCGGTGCAAACGCCCCGCCAGCCTTGAGCACAGCGAGCATTGCTACCACTGTCCACATTGAC
This sequence comes from Bipolaris zeicola 26-R-13, assembly GCF_000523435.1. Classification (NCBI taxonomy): domain Eukaryota; kingdom Fungi; phylum Ascomycota; class Dothideomycetes; order Pleosporales; family Pleosporaceae; genus Bipolaris; species Bipolaris zeicola. The sequence continues at coordinate 9,643 of NW_006912453.1, read as the reverse complement.
TTTTCGAAACAGAGGGGAACAATAACTTCTGGCCCAACTCCTAGATCAACCAGATGGCTAGCTAGCCTAGAGGACAAGGCATCTAGCTCGCCGTATGTAATCTCGCCGTATGTCGTCTCGCCATCCCACGCGCAGATGGCGGGTGCAGTAGGCCGTGCCCTTGCCTGCTCCATAAACAGGTCATGCACACACCGCTCTACCATTGCTGGGACTTTAGCGTTCCATTCCCATAGCTGCTGTTTATCCTCGGAGCTAAGTAGATTGATATCGGCAATTGTCGTGCCGACGTTAGCTTCTGCCATCTGTTTCATGACGAAGCTGAACTGGCCCATTATCTTCTCTAGCTGCCATCGCTCTATCGCTCTTGGGTCGAAACTAGCTGTGATGTGAACTCCTTCTGCCGCTAGTGTGCACTGCATCATTAACGCATACGTCGTAAAGTCCTGTATCTCTGAACGACTATGCCACGTCCCTAGCTCTTTGTTCATCTCCAGATGGCTATCAGCTGGCTGCACCACTACTAGCGACTGAAAGCTGCAAGCATGCTGTGCATCGACTCCCATCTTGGCGATCCGGTGCAGTCCCGTTTGCTCATATGGAATCATCTCGGTCGCGTGCCGCTGCACTGTATCAAGGAGAGCTTGCACAGTGAGTTCCTTCTGAAAACGCACACGCACCGGTACTGTCGCAATGGTAGGTCCCAGCATAGCCTCAATCCCAGGGACTGGTGTGTTCCGGCCCATTACTGTCGTCCCAAAGACAACATCATCTGAGTTGGTATAGTTCCCAATGACAATAGCCCACGCAGCACGGATCAGCGTCGACATAGTTGTGTTGGATGCTGTCTTAAGGAGTGGCGCGCACTGGTACTCTAGCATTGCATTCGCAATAGGTTGCTGTGCTGATGACGATGTCGATAGTGGTGGAAACAGGGTCCCATTGAAGTCGGCAAGCGTGGCTTGCCAGTACTTCGTGATCGCCTCCTGATCTTGCTGGCCAAGATGCTGGATAAAGGCGTTGAACCCAGTAGGCTTTTCGACTGCAGTCTCTCGGTACGCCCTCCCAGCCGCATTTAGGATGCGTGGCAGAGACCAGCCATCGTACAAAGTGTGGTGGATGGTCCACACAAACCAGCGCTTCTCGCCCCCGTGTTCCTTAACAATTGCATAGCGCGCTAGAGGGTCGCCCACCTGCATTGTTGTAGACTTATCCTTCGCAAGGTACGCTTGCAGATCATCAAACTCGGCCCACTGTATGCCTTCTGCAACGACAGCCTGCAATAGGCCCAGCATACTGTGCTGCACGATCCGGGTGCGCAGCACGGCTGATGATAGGACCACCTGCTCCCACGCTGCCCGGAAAGCGCCCTCATCTATGTCGCTATGCAGCTCTAGCACGCTCTGCATGATGTAGTCGCCTGCTCGCCTCGAAGTTAGTGACATTAGGCCCTCCTGTAGAGGTGAGCACGGGTAGATGTCTTCTACTAGGCCTCTGTTTAGGCCACAGCCAGCTGCAACTTCCTCCTGGGTTTGTGCTTTTTCGGCATCTGAATTCAAGCTAAGAAGCGAGAAAGGCTCAATATACTGTGGTGTGGCTGGAGCCTCTCTGTGGGCTGAGGCCACTAGATGAATGAGCTTGGGAGAATGGAAAATGCTCGCAACTGTCAATTGAATGCCTTGCTTGCGAGCTTCAGACACCAGCTTCATGGCCGCGATCGAGTCGCCGCCTAGGCGGAAGAAGCTGTCGTCTAGCCCGATGGTTTTCGTATCGATGCCGAGTACCTGAGCCCACAGCTGCTGCATCATCTTCTCTCCAGCTGACATCAGTTGCTGGGTCGACTCCCTGTGGCTATTCTGTACTTCTACTCGTTCTGCAAGCGCCTTCCGGTCTACCTTGCCATTCTGATTCATCGGCATTGCGTCTAGCACGGTGATAGTCTGAGGAACCATGTAAGCAGGCAGGTGGCCTTCAGCAATCTCCAGCAGCTCTTGTGGGATTTTCTGTAGGAAATTGTGCTGTAACGGCTTGCTGCCGAGACTATGCAATGGACGATCTGAGTGGTCAGTGGGGAATCGGAACATTATCCTACTCGCTTCCTTCTGCGGGTATCGATGGAAGATGACATCTAAACCACCACGCTGAGAGAATTGTCTGTTCCAACTGATCTCTACTTGGCAATTAGCTTCGCGGGCTAGCTCAACCAAGTCTATAGGTGAAAGCGAGGCAAAGCGCTGGGCTCTCTGATGTACTTCAGACAGCCAATCCCCGTGATCGAATGTCTCTGCTTCTGTTTCACCCAGCGCATCTATCAAGCACCGATCTACGATAGTCTTGCTGTAAGGAATGTTGCTCACAGCTATTGTGGCCGATGCAGGGAGACTCCGAAGCAGCTGCTGCAGAGACTGGCGCTCCAGCTGGCGCTCTACAAAATCGATCCATTCACCATCTCCAAGGCTGCGAATATTTCTTGTCTGCTTGTTTGTTTCCTTGATATGCACAACAGCTGCATAGCGGTAGCAACTCAGCTCATTTGTCGCTCTCATTTTCTTAGGTAGGATCTCTACATGCTCGATGAGGCCGGGAAAGTAATCAGGCAGGGAAGTGAAGAAACCTGGATCAACCAGCAGCTCACGCTCGACTCGCTCCATGTCAGTTACCATGCGTTGGATGTCAGCCCTTGTTGCCTTGCCACCGGCTATATGCAGTGATCGCGTTACCAAGAACTCTCGGTGCAACGCATAGGATCGAATGTCGCCAAAATAGATCGTGCGAACAGTGCCAATCTTGAGAAGTTGCTGCACGGTCTTGAAGAGGTACTCCACGCTCGGGAAGTATTGAACAACCGAGTTCACAATGACAAGGCTTGCGATGATAGGCATTTCAAGATGCCCAACATCTGCTGCTGTAGCCTTATGCATCTGGACCTTGCCTGACAATACAGGCATAGATTTGACGGATTCTGTGATGAAATTGATGGCTTTCTGGGACGGTTCCAGACCCACATAACTTTGCAGCCCATCACCCAAATTGAACAAGATCATGCCGGTTCCGGATCCAATCTCGAGTACGTGGTCGGGTCGATGGGTCTCGAGTATGGTACGTATAGTGTCATCCAGCCACTCGTTCATTTCCCCCTTGTCTATCTCGGTGCCATCAAACATTGACGTCCAGCTAACAAAGTCTCGACCAATGCTCTCAGGTTGAACAACACTAATTGGCGAATACAGTTCAGATTCGAATTTTGTTTTCCACGCGTCAATGTGGTTCGATTCGCCATTACTGTCATGCTGTGCATTGGCAATTGTAATGCTTTCGTTTGCTGTGACGAACGCAGCCAGTCGCGTCTCTTCGCCTTGCTGCTGGGCGACCACTACTGCTTCACTGACCGATTTGTGGTTATGAAGGACGTGCTCGATCTCGCTCAACTCGACACGATTTCCGCGAATCTTGACTTGTCCATCCATCCGACCGAAATACTCTAGCTCGCCATCGGTAGGTCGCCAGCGGACGTAATCGCCCGTTCGGTACGCTCTGACCGCCTGATCACCAATGATGACCGAGACAAAGCGATCAATATCACGACTGGGATCAGTATATCCACGCGCTACACCATCGCCTGTGACCACGAGTTCACCGACAACCCCAAGAGGTACAATGGTCAGCTTCGAGTCCATAACGTAGGCACCAGAGTTGCTCAGCGCTCGGCCGATAGGCACGCCATTCAATGATCTCTCTTTGTTAGCGAGGAAGAGTGTACTCCAGGCAGAGTTCTCGGTTGGGCCATATGAGTTCACAAGCTTGCCCGTGAACACATTCTCTATGCTCTGAATGTGATGTGATTCAAGTGCCTCACCTCCAACACACAGCATCTCGATACCAGTAAATATTGCAGGTAATTGTTTCGCATAACTGCCCATCAGAGTTGGTGTCATGAAGGCTGATTGTACATGATGTAGGCAAAAGGTCTGGAGTACAACCTCGGGATCCAGGACCGCCATTGGGCCAATACATACTATAGTGCCACCATTTAATAGGGGGGCGTAAATCTCCCATGTCGACGCGTCAAAGGCAAGATTGGCCATGTGAGCCATAATAGGTGAGTCCGGCAGATACTGAACTAGGTTGTTATCTCTTATTAGTCGCACAATGCCGCGGTGTTCCACCATGACCCCCTTTGGCTGGCCTGTCGACCCTGAGGTGAACATGACATAAGCGAGACTGGTGGAGGATGGCCTCTCAATAGCCGTCACAGATTGTTGAGGAATGAAGTCGTCCATCGCCTCTGTCAAGGCTTCCCTGATGCTAACAAACTCAACTTGGCTCAACTGTATGTTCGTATTTGGAATATCTGCTCCTGTAAGAAGAACAGTATGGCCGGGAAGGGACGAAAGGATGGCCTCTATCCTCTTTGTAGGCGCCTTGGAATCAAGTGGAAGATAGGCCAGGTTTGCTTTCAGAATGCCCAGGAACGCAATGATTGCCTCGCAGCTTCGATTCGCGAGCACGCCTACGAGGGTGTCCGGAGCCAGCGCTCGCTTAGACAACCACCAAGCAAGAGTATCAGATGCTTCGTCTAATTGAGCGTACGTCATCTTTGCCGTTGCATCTTGGACGGAAACCCTTGACGGGCAAATAGAAGCCTGCTGGCGGAACAGGTCTACAATACTAGAGTCACGAGGATAAGCCGTCTCTTCAACCTGAATGAGCCCCATCTCATCCAGCTTGCGGAAGTGAGCGTCACTTAGCAATGGCAATGAAGCCACTACTGTCTCAGGCTCCTTAAGACATGTTCCCAAGAGAACATGGAAGATCGATAGCATATTTTCAATAGTTTCCGGAGCATACAAGTCTGTAGAGAATTGCATATTACCCTGCAAGCCATCTGCCTGCTGGTAGAAGTGAAATTCCATATCGAACCTTGAATTTGCTGGCATAGGCACGATCTCTGTCTCCAATCCCTCGAGCTTCAGTTGTCCGAAATCCTGCTGAGAGTGTACAGCAAACACGATCTGGAAAAATGGGTGGCGAGACAGATCTCGATCATTCTTCAGCTTCGATACGATGCTCTCAAATGGAACATCTGCATTCGCATGCGACGCAACCACAACATTATGGACTTGGTCAACAAGGCTTTTAAAAGTTCCCTCGCCAACAGATGTTCGAAGACATTGCAGGTTGACAAAGAAGCCGATCATGTCCTTGACCTCCCACCTTTCCCGATTGGCGTTTGGCGTGCCGATGGTTGCATCACCTTGGCCGGTGAGGCGAAAATGTGCGGCTCGGAAGGCAGCGAGCAGAACTACAAAGTACGTCATGCCATGCAATTTGCAAAAACACTGTAGATTGTCATATAGAGAACCGCGAATCTGAATGGATCGTACGCCAGCCTGTCCTGATAAGGCGGCGGGCCGGGGCTTATCACAAGGCAGTTCCGCAGGTCGGTTTCCCTGGAGCTGCCGAACCCAGTAGTCAAGCTGTTTCTGATGATTTTCGACCTGAGCCTGCTCTCTCTGCCAGAGCGAGAAGTCACGGTACTGAATTAGCAGCGGCTGTACTTGAGCCAGCGGGTCCCGGCCCTGTGTCGCGGCGGAGTAGAAAGCAGCCAACTCGCGGGTTACCACATCCATGGACCAGCCATCCGAGATAATATGGTGCATGACAACAGATAGCACATGTTCATATTCACCTATACGGTAGATAGTCACCCGCCAGCCAGGCTCTAACCGCAGGTCGAAAGGAGTCGCTTGGTCCCGTTGAAGAGCATCTGCAAGACGCTGCTTGTCGCCCGCCTGCATTTCGATAACACTAATGTCTTTACTGCAAAATGGCTCGACGAATTGCAAACCAACACCATTGATAGTATCAAAAGTCGTTCGCAGCGTCTCATGGCGGCTCTCGACTGCAAGCAGGGCAGATTTGAGCGCTTCCAACTGCAATGAACCCTTCATGTGCACCATTAATGGCATCGAGTACCAGTTCAATCCCGGGTACAACTCCTCTAAAAACCACAAACGTCCTTGGGCAAAGGATTGTAGAGCGGGCCCAGTGTGATGCACACGAGGGATTGTAGTGAGAGAATCTGTAACTGATGTGGTGGTGACGACAGTGGTGAGCTGACAGAGCTTGGGGTTGCGAAAGACATCTGCTACAGTCAATTGCATTCCTAACCTGCGGGCTTCAGACACCAGCTTCATGGCCGAGATAGAGTCGCCGCCCAGGCGGAAGAAGCTGTCATCCAGCCCAATAGTATCCGTATCGATGCCGAGTACCTGAGCCCACAGCTGCTGCAGCACCTGCTCTATCGCTGTTGTTGGCTGCCTCTTAGGTCCCTGGCTCTGCGTGCGCATCTCGGCGAGTAATTCCTGCGTTGACAAGGACGCCCCCATTTCGCGTATCTTTTTACGGTCAATCTTTCTGGACCATGTTAATGGTAGCTGGGATACTCTAATGAACACTGACGGGACCATATATTGCGGAAGAAACTGATCCAACTTCTCTTGAACTTGCTGCACAACCTTCTGTGTCTTTGTCGTGTACTTTGTATTTTTATCGTCATTCTCGTTCATCTCGTTATCCAGGTCATCATCAAAAACGACAAAACAAGCAAGCAGATCATCCTCGCAATCACGAGGTCTGATCAGCTCCGCTACCGCTTGTTTCACGCCGCACTTTGCCTGCCTGACTTGATGCTCTACCTCCCCTAGTTCGATGCGCTGGCCACGAAGTTTCACCTGGTTGTCTTTTCGTCCTATTAGCTCGACCGACCCGTCCTTTTTGTATCTCGCCAAATCTCCAGTTTTGTAGAGGCGTTTTGAGCGGTTATTCTGCCCGAAAGAAGCTCTCCATGCTGGTGCCTCAATGAAGGATGCGGCCGTCTTTTCTGGTTCATCAATGTACTCCCGGCCTAGTGCGGGACCCTCGATGAGAATTTCACCAACAGTTCCTATTGGAAGGAGTCGCTCATGATTATTCGGATCCACGATCCAGAATACGCCTGTATAAGCCCGGCCTATATCTTTATTCGAGGAGGCGCTAGTGATTGTTGTGGACGTGACAGCACCCGCTCCCTCACTGCTCCCGTACGATTGGCGCAGATGTACCCGCGCTTCCCACTGCTCAATCTGAGAGCGACTTATGGGATCTCCACCTATACATACTACCTCTAGCGATGGAACTGAATCGGGAGTTATAAGATCTAGCACTGTCGAAGTGATGCACACCCAGCTCACTCTCATCCTAGACATAGCCGAGCCTAGGTTTGTTCTTCGGTCCTCTTCTGACAAGATACAGATGCAGCCACCATGAGTGAAGGTGTTCAGCATCTCTACCAAAGCTACAGCGAAGGAGTAGGAAGCGAATTGCAGCGTTCGAGTGTTTGCGTGAATTCCTAAGATATGGCCGTGACTAACCAAAGAAGAGCACGCTGCTTGATGCTCAACTCTGCAACCTTTCGGTTCACCTGTGCTTCCTGATGTGAAAATGACATAGGCAGTATTTCCAGGCCCCACAATGGTAGGAAGCGAAGCGTGAGAACTGGTTCGACAAACTGAATCGCGATTGACCATGACGAGAGTGCTGACCAAATCCTCGATAACCGGCGCACTCGCCTGAGATGACAGGGCTATCGAACCTGATACCTTCCCGCACATCAGTTTTAGGCGCTCCCGGGGCAAAAATGGATCGAGAAGCAAAAACGCCCCACCAGCCTTGAGTACAGCAAGCATTGCTACCACTGTCCACATTGACTTTTCAAAGCAGAGGGGCACAATAACTTCTGGCCCAACTCCCAGGTCAACTAGATGGCTAGCTAGTCGAGAGGATAACGTGTCTAGCTCGCTGTACGTCATCTCGCCATCCCACGCACAGATTGCAGGCGCGGTAGGCCGTGCCTTTGCCTGTTCCGTAAACAAGTCGTGGATGCACCGTTCCGTTGTGGGAGGTATGTCGCGATTCCACTCGCACAACTGTTGTCTGTCCTTAGGTGAAATAGCATCGATACTGGTGAGCTTTGCATCTTGATCTGCGCTAGTCAATTGCGAAATAATGAAGCTGAGCTGTTGCAGCATCCTGTCCACACTCCATTGATCCAACACTCTTGGGTCGAAGCTGGCTGTGATCCTAATCCCTTCTGTGTCGTCAAGTACGCACTGAATCACCAGCGCGAATTTCATAAACTCCTGCAGCTTGGATTGACTGGGCCACTCCCAAGTAGTTTCTTTGCCTCCTGTTCCAGAAGCAGACTGTAATATGAGCAGAGTTTGAAAGTGACAGGCATGCTGGGCGTCCGCTGATACTTTGGCAATCTGCTCAAGTCCCGTCTGCTTGTGTAGAATCAACTGAGCTTCTTGTTGCTGCAAGTTGTGCAGAAAGCAAGATACAGTAGCATCATCTCGTATACAGACTCGTACCGGGGCCATAGTAATGTTGGATTCAACCGCAGCCCTAACGCCATTGATGTCCGCCTTCCGTCCGGTTATGGTAGTACCGAATACAACATCGTCCGCGTTGGTATAGTAGCTAGCGACAATGGCCCAGGCACCATAGACGATAGTGGAAATTGTTACGTCGGATGGCCGTGTCACCAGTGGGAGGCATTGATACGTCGTTGTCGCTTCCGGGACTGGCTGCTGAACAGCTGGTGGCAAGATAGGGAACGACATAGCCTGGCAACCAGCTAGAGCACTTTTCCAGTAAACTGAAGCTGCTTCCCGATCCTCCTGCATCGTCTTCGTGATGCGTTCATCTCCATCTAGTGATGTACTCTCAAAATTATGCATATCGTTGATTCAAATTTCTTTTTTGTTCAGGATTGTTCGCTGTTAATCTTCAACCTCAAGGGCGGTTTCAGTTTTAAATACTGCCTAAACCCTGAACTGCCAAGCTACAACAATATCTGATTATGTGATACTTAGAACGCCATCTTTTTTGAGCACACTACAAAGCCTGTAGCCGCTTCTATACAGAAATACCCCGAACCCACCTTCTGGACTATCCGCGGTGAGAGTAAGACCGATTCAGGCCGAAGAAGTTCCATTACGCTTATGTTCGATATATTGACCCGACTATTAAAAGGGCCGTTTTTCGGTATCCCGTTATCAGATGATTCTATCTTGTGTAATCTCCGTCAGCCCAACAAGCTAGAAAACGAGCCAAAACATAAGCTCGAAAACTAGCTAAACTAGCTAGAGAGAAGAGTAAAAAATTTCTATTCTCTGCAGGCGCGCCTAATGTCATATACAAAACCAGTATTTAACATCTAGCTAGCGATACTAAAGTGGGGTGAGCTTGGACAATGAACAGAGAGTAAATAAAGCTCAAGCTGCGCCCCCTTCAGCACCGGCAGATTCCAGGTCTCTAAGAGGTAGGTGCAGAGAGTTAGAAATCGCCGGGTAGCTGCTAGGACCATGGGCTGAGTGGGTAGTGGGTACGCGGCCGTTCTAATTAGTTGCCGATAGAATCCGGGTGTGGGCCTGGGCACTTGTAGTTGCGTGCCCGGCCCGACAAGGTCCAACCCGTTACAGAAACTCTATAATCACTAGCGAAAGCTATAACGTGTTTCACCAGTGATTCGGCCACCCCAGTGATTCGGCCACCTCCCCACGATACCCCACCTCCACAACAATAACGCGTAATGTCTCAACCA
>NW_006912452.1:0-12785 GCF_000523435.1 Bipolaris zeicola 26-R-13 | reverse complement strand
AATTCAGAATAAGTTGATAAGTAACTGCGTTGTTGAGACATAATGTGATGTAGTGTCGACGTTGACGCGCTGGTGGGGCGCGACCGATTCGCTTGGGCAACCGATTCGCTTGTGAACCACGTTATTCTTATTTTTCGATTGACGACCCATGATCTTGGTACCGTTTTTATCGCTATCTGGACTCTCCACCACTTTGCTCATTTCTTCTCTTGCTCTGCCATCATCTCCACAGCCGGTATCGTCGCATACCGACTCATGACCTCGATATTCTTCTCCTTGCTCATGCGCTCATCCGTCTTGCTTAATTCCGCCAGTATCTTGAAATAGTCAATGTAAAAGGCTGGCGTATACGTGTTGAAGAATTTGGCAGGCTCATTGGTTGGATTTGAGAAAGTGTGTGGTGCGCGGATCGGGGCCGTGACGTAGTCACCAACGTGGGCATCGATTATTTCGCTGTCTGGGCCGTGGAACTAGGGGGGTTTTATAAATATGGACAGACGGTTTGGGGATAAGGGTAAGAGTGAGGATAAGAATGCAGATAATAGTAATAACGACGATCGGCAGGAATGAGGATAACGATGAACAATAAACATACCCTAACCACACCCTGAGTTACCAAAAACGTCTCATCATGCATCTCGTGCCAGTGGGCAGGCGGCCCGTGAGTGTTTGGTGGCAGAGTAAACTCGGCGCTGCCAATACGATTGTCGGTTCGTGAGCCGTCTTCCATGATGCGGCACGTGATGTGGCCTAATTTGAGAATCTCGCCAGATGACGCCGGGACAAAGTTGATGGGGCGGCGGGGCATCTTCATGCTGGCTAGCGCTTGGCGGGCTTCGTCGTCCATGGTTTCGTGTGGGTGGTGAGTTTGTACTGGTGCGTCCACGGTAGTAGTGCCTCTGCAATGTTGATTTGCAAGAGGAGGGTCAATCGAGTAGAGAAATGGATGAGATATATGTCATTCTAGGAGCAAGTAAGATCCTTCGGACATATGTATGCCATAATCGTGGGCCTTGTCGCTCAATTGAGGTTACTGGACTTTGCGACTGCGGAGAGCCGGTGGAGATGCAAAGGTGTTTGGGGATTCATTCTTGGGGAACCGCCGGTTTTGTTCGTGGTGAGGGGAATTCCAGTGAATGAGACGGACTAGTCGGAAAACAATTGCAGAGGTAGAGCCTCTTGAATGAGATGTTGGTCTTGCATCGCAGACATGTTGATGGGATGGCGTTGCATTGTAGGTAAAAGTAACGGTCCGGCATCTGGCCTCTCGCCGAACCGAAACAGCTGGGCACCTCACGCAGCTGAAGGACTAGTTTTTTACATGAACAACTTTGCACGCAACTAAACCTTTGCACGCAGCGTTTTACACTCTTGAATCTTGTTGTTGCACCGATAATTCGTGTCAAAAGTGGCTACTTTTGGTGATGGTCACGTGGTGTCCGGCTACCTCAGTTCCGCGGGGGCCGGGTTAGGCTTGGTGTGGGGTAGTCGAGGCTGGTGATCCGGCTTCGACTGATCCCGCAGTGGCTGTGGTGGCGTGTGTGGTTGCCTAGTCATGTCCCAGGTAGTGTAAACAGTAGGAGCACGCATCCACGCCTACTAGTAGATTACTTCAAACAACTTGTCTTCCAAATCAACTCTTCCAAAATAACCCTTACTCATTACAAACCGTCACCATGGCGAAAAAGCTATGGACCATGCTGGAAAACAACCCCCATGTCATGAACCATCTCGCGAAAGACCTCGGTCTCGACACATCCGTCTTCTCTTTCCACGATGTCTACTCTCTCACTGACCCGGACATGCTGGCTGTCATTCCTAGGCCGGTCGTAGCACTGCTCGTCATCATACCACTCACCCCAACATGGCACGAGGCGCGCACAGCAGAAGACAAGGACAAGTCCGAGTATGCAGGCAAGGGTGAAACAGAGCCCGTCATCTGGTTCAAGCAGACAATCGGCAACGCTTGTGGAAGCATAGGCTTAGTCCACTGTCTCCTCAACACCCCAGCATCAGACCACATCCAGCCTTCTTCCCCTCTTGACCAGATTCGTGCGGATGCGCTGCCAAAACCCATCTGGGAACGAGCCAAAGTACTCGAGGATTCGGATGCCTTCGAAAAGGCCCATGCCGATGCAGCAAAGCTTGGTGATACTGCCTCACCTACTCCTACTTCAGATGAACATAGTGGACAGCATTTTGTCGCGTTTGTCAAGGCCAAGGATGGGCATTTGTGGGAGCTTGAAGGGGATCGCAAGGGTCCGCTTGATCGGGGGCTACTGGGCGATGACGAAGATGTGCTTAGTTCTGGTGCGTTGGAGAAAGGGATTGGAAGGCTGATGAGGATTGAAAGTGAAAAAGGTGGTGACCTAAGGTTCTCCGTGATCGCCCTTGCCCCAAGTTTCACATAGCACGTCCAAGGAGCCCTGCTATGGATGGATGTTGAGAGAAAAGTCTTATCTTTTTCTCCCTATCTGGCCCATCCGATTGTCACCTTTACCTAAGCATTCATCGGCATAGCTACTATTGGAGTTTCCTTTGTTTCATGGAAAATACCAAACACATTTGCATGTCTGCATGGATTGGTACAGTATCATCCTTGCCAGCGCTCTCTTTCTTAGTGTACACATGTACAAGTAAGAGGTAATTTAAAATTGCCAATGTATTCCAAAATTGCCCAGGCAATTTGTAAAATGCCGTCTTCCCTGTTACTCTTGTTCTCACTATGCGCATATACACAGTAAGCGTAAAGAGCGCTTTGAAATCACCAAGAGAGCTGACACAGTGTTGTACCTGCTGTTACCCTTGGATTTAGAGCCTGTCCGGTTCAGCTCCGGTTTCCCTTTGTTGAACCGAATCTAAGAATAACCTTGGCTCCGTCTGGAAAACGCAGAGGGAAACGACGCTGTATTTAACAAACGTAGATATTTCTATCATAGCCATAAAGTAATACTAGCGACAGTTAGCGCTATATTAGCGAGAAATTGCCTATCTGGTAAGTGTAGTTTCAACGGGCCGCGTTCTCTTGGTTTTCGCGGAACGGAACTTCGTTTTCTAGCTGGCCTCGTTGAAGCGCTACTAAACCTGAAACTGGAAACAGAATAGGAACGAAGAAGGGACAGCCGAACCGGCTCCTGATGTATGTAAATGTAAAGGGTACTTCAAAATAGCCGAAGTAGTTTTCTTACCGTGGACCGGGTCATGGCTTCTATGTTGGGTACTTGTGCCTACTGCAATTACATCTAACAAGAAGTCGGCCGGAACGTCGCTCCTTCCGGACCCGTCTTACATAATAACTACGTGCCCTGGTCCTACCGCCTTGTTCGTTCTACCGAACATGAAAACCGGCAACGATGCGGCCCGTCCCTCGTGGACCTCATCGTTTACTTACGCTACATAGAGTAAGGTATGTGCGAGATTTTGTTAATGCGCTATACGTCTGGCAACCAGATAGTACTGAACGGTAATTGTAGGAAGCCGAGCATTGACATGTAAAATCAGGGATATGGCCTAATTGGCCATGCCAGCCATTCTATTGTAGTGATAATAGCACAGTGACAGTGCAACTGCATTTACACAGGTATGGGGATAGACGAGATTTTGCGAACGCACATCCTACCAGGCCAGCACGTAGGCCGTTTTATTTTGAATCCGATATGATTGAAGACAGTCGAAGTAGGCAAATGATAAGTCGGTATTCCTGCATAGGTTCAAATGGTGCCATTTCGCCTTTTTCTTTACAGTGAAACAGTGATGATTGCTAGTATGGCTAAACCTCATAACGGTCATTATCAAGGGTGCCCTAGTAGGGTCTCCTGTGCATGGAAATTTCTCTCTTTATGGTCCAAATTGTGATAAATGATGCAATACTAATGGGCCGTGCTATTCCCGCATCCGGTCAACAGACATGAGGTACCCTTCATATATAAAACATGACGTCCTCGTTTTGCTCTACACCAGCAAGCACAACCAACTCCATCGCCTAACCGTTTCTCAACATGTCGGGCCCTAGCTCCTGAAGTTTACTCGATCTTTCATCAGAGCCATCTCTAGCTACAATCAAACAGGTTCTTCCCTTAGTTACCACCATATCTCTGATCATCGTTACTTTGATTTCGTTTTTTGTCCTCAACATAAAGCCAAAATATCCAATCGCCAATCCTCCTGCTTGGTTCGAGCCTACTACATTTAAACGTCTCGAATTCCTGACGAACGGTCACAAGTTATTCGAGAATACCATAAAACGATATGGGAAATATCCGTTTAGGCTCATCACCGGTGGGGGTGAAGTTACCGTCTTTCCGCCAGAATACGCCAACTTGATACGCAACGAACGTCGCCTGTTATTCACCAAAGCATTCGCAAACGCTAGTATTTGATTCCTATACCAAGACATCTTACTTCGCTAAATCGAAATGTTAGGATCTTTCAGGCCACATATATGGCCTGAAACCCTTTCTGGCCTTTTCAAACCCAAAGAGAGTCATGCAAAATGTGGCCAAAAATCAGCTTACTAAGTACTTGAGTAAGGGATTCATATCAATCTTTGAGTACTAGAAAGCTAATCTACATGTTCTAGATGCGGTGACAGCACCACTATCCAAGGAGTCCACCTTTGCAATCGATTATATATTTGGCAACGATCCAGGTGAGCACCATATTCGAGGTTTGAAGCTTCCCAACTAACCACACATCAGAATGGATAGATACTATCATTGCAGATTCCGCCCTTCAGCTGGTTGCCCGCCTGTCAAGTAAGGTGTTCCTTGGCGACGAGTTATGTCGTAATGAAGCCTGGCTTCAAGCCACCAAGAATTACACCGTGCACAGTGTCACGACCGGTTTTTCGCTCTCCTTCATGCCTCTGCCAATCCAGTATATATTTGCTTGGTTTGCAAAAGATGCTAGACTTGCGCAAAAGTACTTTATCGAAGCATGCGATATCCTAGCCCCAATCGTCGACTAGCGGAAATAAGCAAAGGCAGAAGTAAAGTAGAAAGGCGAGCCCGCCGCTGTCTACGACGATATGTTGGAGTGGCTTGAGGAAGAAGGCTATGCAACGATAACGGATCTTGTTTCCTACTAGATACCCCTCTCTGTCTTCGCAATCCACACTACTTCGGAATTATTAGACTAGATTATGACGTGTTTAACAAACGAGCCTTATTTGATCCCGGTATTGCGTAAAGAGGCTATGGAGGTCTTGAGTGCTGACGGTCTCAGTAAGGCTGCGCTTGCCAATTTAAAGATCATGGACAGTACTCTAAAGGAAGCCCTCCAATTGTGCCCGACTACCTGTCGTAAGTACTCGCCATCGACGCTACAAGCACATGATGCCACAGCAATCGCTAACTGTTGCTTGACTCAGTTCAAATGAAAAGGATTGCAACTGAGACAATCACGCTTGCGAACGACACCATTCTTAAGAAGGGCGGCTACTACATCGTGAACGGTACGAGCTTGACGAACCCAGAGATATGGCCCGAACCAGAGAAGTTCGATATCTACCGTTTCTGCCGTCTACGACAAGATCCCGCTACTGCTAGCAAGGCTCATCTAGTGTCCACCAGTCCGGAACATCTCGGATTTCGTCACGGAGATCAGGCGTGTCCCGGCCGTTTCTTCGCTGCGAACGAAGTCAAAATTGCACTGTGTCACCTTCTGCTTAAATATGACTAGGAGCTTACACTAAGTGAAAATGTGGAGCTTATTCATTCGTCTGGTGATACGATGAGGTTCGACCCAAATAATAAGGTACGATTTAGGCACCGCAAGGAAGAAGTGGATCTGGGGTCTTTGTTTTCCAAATAAGGGCTTGGTCATTCCTCAGCTTACAGATTCGGGTTGTGTCAGCGTATACGCCTGTTTCCAGTACTTGTTCATAGTTGCGTTGGCGTGATAAGCAAGTTGAATGCAAAATTGGCTATCTGTTGGTTTATAGCTGTAGTTTCCTCTGTACTGTTTGGGTGGACTTTGTGGTAGAAAGAGTTTTGTTTGTGCAACAACTTTCATCAGTAAATGGAATTTCGTATCTGAGATATGCGAGCGTGCTTATGTCTCACCGTCTGCTATATGCCTGTAGTCTGAGGTTTAAGATTGACAATTATATGTTTGGTTCGGGATGAAGATTCGACACAGCGCTCGCCGGCTTCTTGCGACGGCGCAATACCGGAACCAAGAAATGCAACAGAAATAGACAGGCGACCAAAAAGTAGCAGTAAGAACAGTAGATATGATCGTAATACTGGGCAGCTGAGCTTAGCACAGGGGATCCGCCAAGGCGCTATGCCCAATATTGGGTCACGTGCAAGTCCTATAATATCCTTGAGGGTGTGAATCTAGGCCTCGTGGAAATCGTCCTAAAATAAGTTTCTCAACGTTCAATCCCATGTCTCACATCAGTCCAGGTCGTATTCGGCAGCGGTCGGGCTTCCCGCGTTCCATCAACTCACGCCACTGAACACGAGAGGTTTATGCTCAGAGTTTCGACTCACGGGATAATACTGTGTAATGTGAGTCTGGATGTGAAAGAGAAATTCTTCCACCCACTCAGTCTGTTTGAGTTGCATTCATCTCTTTGCTTAACAAATTCGGGCCGGCCCCGCAAACCTTACCCCACAAAACAGCGTGTTGGTTACATATGCAGTTGTATCGTGAGCCCTATTGTCCAGGCTTATCAGTACAAGTACCGATCTATTCGGTAATTAGCGCGTCATCTCTATACCAGGCTATTCATGGTGACCAAGTACATAGTAAGTCCAACAGCCATGGATTCGTTGAAAAAGGTCCGTGTGTATAGTTCCCGTGACGTTTCAAGAGGCCTTGTATGTCTTACTACTACGTATTCGGTGAACGTGGGGTAGGGAAGAAGTGCCGAACTTCAAGTGTTCCTTTCGAAACAGCCGACATTCAGGCAGCTGTTGGGGTTATGAAGGCCAGATTACCCACTCAAGCCATCCTGCCATATTTGGCTGAACTCCCCGCTTTAGAAAACACATGGAAGACGTATGCAGGGGTTGTATGGCGCGAAAACTGAGTGTCGTACACATTGAGCCGATCCCTTTCCGTATTAGGCGTGTTTCGGAAACAATGCACGGTAGTAGCTTTAATCAATTCGGCGCGAGGTGCCGCTTGCGGTCCTTGCGTTCGGAGGATAATTTTATGCTGCTTCTTCCATCTCATCCTTTCTGTACTATTAGGGATGCTTACGTTATTTTGTAAACTTATTTTAAACTTTTGCAACCGGCGTGTAGTCTAAAAAACCTTAAAGATACCAGTTAACTATCAATACAAAATATGAGCAAAACGGATGCTCTGTTTGGTGGGGGTTTTGCTGAAGAAAATGTTGGCCCGTTCTGATTAACAGGGATAGCCAAGGAAAACGGTTGAAACAGGACATAGCTCAACATCTGGGATGGTGCATGACCTCCTTTGTTCTTCAGACCATTGGTCGGACTGAGGCTCTGCTTTAGTCCAAGATTTCTTCTCAAAAACGACTAGATAGGTCAGAAATACTCGCAAGTCACATCCCGCCCCCAGTACAGTCGGTGAAGTCCATTGTGCTCAAGGCCCATGACATCAAGTCTTGGAGAGTAAGATATGGTACGAGAGGAGATACTTACGAGAAGAAATACGAAGATAAGCAAAACATTCGGAACGACTGCAATACAGCAGGTTGGATACCTCAAAAGGTAAACCCGTATTAATATAGTATCTGCCGATCCGTGCGTAACCTACATAGAGTGTTTCGAAGAGGGGTGTACACACCACAGTGGGTACGGGAAAGAAAGAACCCTGACCATGTCTAGCACGCATGAAGATCTCCTCGCAAACCCAGCGCACATAAAAGGACCAAGGCATCCGCACAGAATTCTTGTTATCACACTCGCACCTCACACTCGCACATCGCATTAGCACTGCACATCTTCCCAACATGCACTCCACCACTGCCCTTATCAGCACCATCGCTGCCATTTGCGCAACTGCCAATGGCGCTCTCACCCGTGTTAACAACTGGGGGAGCAACCCAACGAACCTTCAGATGAACATCAACGTTCCAGCAAAGTTGGTCACCAAGCCCGCCATCATCCTTGCGGTAAGTGGTCAGCAATCGTTGATAGATGAGCTCAAAACTGACAAACGTAGCTGCACTTTTGCGGAGGTTCTGGCGAGACTTACGCATCAACGACAAAGTACAACACCCTCTCAGAGCAAAAGGGCTTCATCACCATCTTCCCTTCAACCAAGAAAGACAACAACTGCTGGGAAGTCAACACCGCAAAGGGCCTCTCTCGAGATGCAGGCGGCGACAACCAAGGCCTCAACCAGATGATCCAATATGTCATCAAGACGTATTCCGCCGACCCAACCAAGGTCTTCGTCACTGGCGCCAGCTCTGGATGCATGATGACCAACGTCATGATGGCCACCTATCCCGATGTCATCTCTGCAGCAACCTGCTACTCTGGAGTGGCAGCAGGCTGTGTAGCTGGTAGCCCAGGAGCCAGCCCTAGTACCGCTGACCCGCGCTGCGCAAACGGTCAGATCATCAAGACGCAGGCCGAGTGGGATGCGCAAGTCAGGGCCATGTACCCGAGCTTCAACGGCCAATATCCTCGCCTCATGACCTACCACGGAACCGCAGACAGCCTTGTCAAATATCCCAACTTGGGCGAGCAGCTCAAGGAATGGAGCGGTCTGCTTGGGGTGTCTTTCACCAAGAACGTTACCAACACGCCCCGCAATGGCTACACCTCCATGATCTACGGCGATGGCACTAAGCTTGTAGGCGTCAGCGCACAGAACGTTGGACACTGGGTTACTCCTGATGAGGATGCGGACATGACTTGGTTCGGTCTCTAGGCTACGTCAATCGTTGACCAGCAAGGAATTCCACCAGTATCCGGTACGGCAGTGATGAACGTAAATTACTGGCAGAGGACCACATGTAAATATCGTCAAACGCTACATATCTGACTTTCTTCAGCACGTATATGTTCAAGGATTTTATTCTATAACCAATCGTACTGCATGCAGGTCTTGTGACATGTGACTTTTTCTATGTGACATAGTGAATCGCTGTGCATATCACCCAGTCACCTTCCGTGGACAAAAACAAGATAATTACGTCACAAAAATTAAGTACAATACAAAAGTGGTTGGAATGGCTGAAGTGATTGGTCTGGTCGGTCAGCCTCCGCACTCTTCATTTGTACATAGCGGGGAGAGTTTGGAAGACGCGGCTCGGCCTGGTTTATCAATCCGTGACCCCCTTGCACAGTTTATTTAAACATCAGGGAAAAATTCTAATTAGTTCCCAGTCTCAACATCATTGGCCACACCCATGACCATTTCCAGGTTTTTCTCGCTGCCCTTCCACTCTTCTTTAACCAGGTCGAGCACCCATTGTCCCCGAGGCTTCAGACGGAACTTGAAAGGCTTCGGCTCAACCATGAACCCAACAACCACCATAGACAACGGATCCACATCCTCACCGTCAACAGCCTCTATATCGAACGCCCAGAGTAAATATGCGATATTCAAAAACGCTCCATCAGTCGCGACACGCTTTCCCTGGCATATCCTTCTCCCCTGACCAAACACAGGAAGTGGGAGGTCATTCCGAACCTTCCCACTCCGCAACCAGCGCTCAGGCAAGAATTCCTCCGCATCCCCCAGGGCCCCATCAAACACGTTCTTATCGCGGCCAATCGCCCACGCATTCGCCATGATGGTGACCCCTTTCTTGATCTCCACACCACCGTATTTATCCGCCCAATCGGCGCGCCGGGGAATCGTCCCCGGAGAAACTGGCCGCCAGCGAAACAGCTCGTGCGCGACTGCGTCAACGTACGCGAGGCTGCTGCGGTCCGAAAATCTGGGGAGACGAGTCCGGCCCACGACGTCGTCGAGCACGTGGTGCGCGCGAGTCACAAAGTCCCGGTTGCGTAGGGCTGCGACGAATAGCCAGAGTAGTTGACGCGGCGATGTCTCCATTCCGCCTTGAATCGATGTTGCGAGTGTGAAGGCGAGATCAAGCTCTGCTACTGGGTAGCTTGCCGGAGCATGCTTTGCGGCTGTTGCGATGACTTGTTTTGTAGCATTCCAGCCGGGTGCATCCCTGCCGTGCTGGAAGAGGTGCATGTAGAGGTCGACTTGGGATGCAAACAGCTTGTCAGCGTACTGCTGCCATGGGGAAACAACAGTAGGTAGATAGCGCAAGAAAGGTACCAGATCTGGGAGCTGGGGGTTTGCGGCAAGATGGGTGACTTTTGCTTGGGTTTCAATGACGTTTTGCAATATTGGCTCATCGATCTTGGGGATGCGAAGGCCGTAATGAAGACCTAAGATGGTGCTGGACTGAGTCCGCTCTAGCAAAGGATATAAGTCCTTTGTGGTAATTATGGAACCGTCAGCACAGTTTTCGAGAGTAGCGCTGATGTCAAAAAGTAGCTGCTTAGCCTCTAGTCCCATGAGCGGCTGGTACTTGTGCGCTGCAGGCGCACCCAGACTTGGTGAGAGAACCCGATGATGCAGCTTGAGATGGTCATCATAGTCGTGCATTAGTGTAAATCTAGAGCATCCCGGCTTTGCTCCAGTAATCATTTCCATGCTCACAGAAGCTGGTCGGTTACTATACCATTGGCTGCGGCGACCGAAAAGCTCCGTGACGGCTTCATACGAATTGAGAACAACAATAGGTACAATGCCGAAGAGTTTCGCTATCGTAATCGGCCCATTCTTTTCGGACCATGCACTCCAGTTTTCCAATGGCTTCTCTATCGGCGAGCTGTGGATATCGCCGATAAGTGGCAGCTTAAGGAGCGACTTCTCCCGTGCATCGTAGCGCTTGTTGTTCGTGTAGAAGTAAGCCACAGTTAGTGCGCTGATGGCTAGAAAGACAACTAAAGTAGAGCTGGACATTGTGGTGGATGATGATGAGAGCCGTCCGAGGGCTTGTTCGGTTCTCAGTTTTCCGTCTCCATTTTATTCCCGCTTTGGGGTTAAAGCTTCAATAGTAAAGGAGCGTTGGCTGGCCTTACATCTAGGCTCACGTCATAGTAGTCATGTAGTAGGATAGGCTACTTCAACTAACAACAAAACGGACCTCCGTTCCGTCTAAGAAGTACGAAGTAGAGGGTAAATCAGCGCTAAGCACGGATCACTTGAGTATAGAAGCGCTGACAATTTCTAGCGCCATCTTTCAGTTACCATATGTATGTTTTCCAAATGCGATGTCGCTTCTATCGTGCATATTGTTTTTCGAGACGGGGCCTAAACCGTTCCCAGATCAGGTCTAGCAGATGAAATATGGGCTGGAAATAAACAAGCCCCGAACTGTGGCTAACATGTACCGAGGATTGGTTGTGGCGAACATTGAGAGTTTGCATGGCATTCCGTGCCGAGGATCATACTCTACAAGCTCCAATCCCAACCCTTGTGTCGGAGGATTTTCTGAAGGTGCATGTGCCGTCCTGGAAACTTCTCCTGTTCGTTCGGTAGTTTCTAATAGTGTTGGAACAGGCTCATGAACCAGCACCAAAAAATTCTATTTGTAAGATACTTTTTCTTGCACAGCGGGACGGAGATTAGGCGTGCGGCAAGTGTCTTTAAATACGAAGCAAGGAGCTGGGGAATTCGCCGCGATACTTCGCGAACTACATGGTACATTGAACTGGTAGTCAAAGCTTCTGACTTCGACCATAGAGAGGCGCCGATGTCATTTCGCGGCGCATCCTAGAACAATACAGGCCATGTATCTAGAAGGATGCTAGTGTTACAAAGAGCTCCGTTCGGTTGTTTCATTCTTAGAGCCTCGAGAACTTCAAGGATCAGATGCTTGAGAGCTGATCTGTTCTTAGTAGTGTCATCAAAGGTAATATATTAGAACGAAAGCATAAGATCACATGTACGCCTATGACTAATCAAAACACCCGCAGTAGCTTGTTGGGGAAACTGCGCGATTGTGCACTTAGTAATGTGAGTTTACTATGTTACCAAATATGCATACAACTGCCGAGCAATCTAGAACCGCCAGATCCAAGCTCAATAGATCTTCCAGTGTGATCTTCAGACTTTGTGCCCCGCCCGATTTCCACAGTACCACCGAAAATAAGGTTGCATCTCGGGTTTGTTAACTGAACCGTGCAGGAGCCCACTTGTAAGATTGTGTGGGGGTCAGCATCCATCCAAGATCCTATGGAAGTTTTACCCGGTCTTCACACGATAAGAGAACATGATCTGCTCAAACCCTTGCCCCATTTACGAGGTCGATACTTTAATTGTTCTGTCGCTGTCGCCGGTCTCACATCATCGTCAACGCACACCAATGTGAACACACCGCGGAGTGTGACTTGATTTCGACGTTTTATGCCCCGAGTACGCCCATGGTAATATCACGTGACCATTGAAATAATACAGATGCACTGTCAAGTATTAGTACTTGGCATACCTTTCACCCTTATATGAGTTGCTGTTATGGCGCTGCCTTTGCCAGAGCTCACTTACCCCGTTCGGGTATGGCGCCTTGGCTGGGATTCTGTACTTAGCCTCACCTCCCACAGTTCCGGGATAGACAACTTGTACTATATACTGTTTTGATACCTGTCCCTTTTGGCGGCCGTCCCGGCCCGTGACACTCTTAGACCAGGACAAAGAGCTAAAACAGCAGCTAGAAGCAATTGGGAACGCTATTACTACAGTAATCCAAACAGCTGCCGACAAAGCTATTCCGCGTCTAAAACTAGGGCCAAAAGCAAAGCCCTGGTGGAACCAAGAGCTGACTA
>NW_006912451.1:0-12788 GCF_000523435.1 Bipolaris zeicola 26-R-13 | reverse complement strand
GGTAAGTTGCGTAGGCGCGCGTACTCGCGGACGTTGGGCTTGCGGAGCTGTCGGAGCTCAACGGCGGCGTCAAGTATAGCTTTGGAAGACTTCTCATATCGCGTAGGCTCTCTAGCGTGTCGCGGCATCTTAATTGGCTTAAAAAGCTGTATATTCAGTGGCGTAGAGGTGAGTTAAAAGGTGCATAATCGTTGAGCATAGTATTCGCGTTGAGCTCGGGGGCCCGAGCTACGCGAGGGCCCACACGCAGGGTGGGTGGCGATGAGCCATCCCTGGGCCCGAGTATGTGAAAAGTCGCACACAATTGTTGTTCTCCCTACAGGTGGCGAACGAAGGAAAAGCTCGCTGAGTAGCCAATTAAAAGGTGATAGGCATAGTAAGAGTGGCGACCTATGAGGACCGTGAGAAGAAGCGAGCGGAACGCGCTGTGACGGACGCCAAGGAGACAGAGAAAAAGGCTAAAAAGAAGCTAGAAATGTCGCAAGTGCGGTACTAGAGGCAGAAGGTGCTGCTGCGGGTATGAAGAAACGTGGTTGGGAATGGAAGAGCGCTACGTTGGAAGATGGCGCGCACAAGCTAAATATAGGTCGCAGAAGGTGGGTAAAATTTAGGTGCTCCGAAGCTATTAGCTAAAACCGCGAGTAGAGGCAGAGGGCTAAAGCTACCGTCGTCGACTGTAATATAACTGGAGGATGGGGCTATACTGGAATCTTGGAGAGCCCTAGTGGCGCGTATGTGGTAACTGTTAATAAGGGATGTAATAATGGTGCACGAGGGAGGGTAGAAATGATACTTCAAGGCGTTCTCATTCTGAAATGATTGACTGATTACAATTGTAGCTAGTGGTGTTGCTTGTGGTGGTTTACAGCATCTATATGCTGATTGGTAGCTAGCTGAGTCTGGAACCTCTTGTCGCAGATCTCACACTCGAACTGAGGGCAATTTATGTAACATCGTGCAGTGCTGCAGAGCAAATGGTCGCAGTACCATTATATGCACCCCAACAAAAGGCGACGCGCACAAACCTGCGCGTCGGACTGTCCACAGCTCTGGAACTCTTTGTCAGTAGCTAATCACAATCATTGGTGGAACACTGGGTCGAAGTACAGCCACAACATGAGAGCGAACTCCTGTCCCTCTAAATGTGTGCCAAAGATGCATCATTATGCTCAACAGTAAACCTGCATCACCGCAATGCAATAGGTGCGCGAATAGAGAGTTGCCATCGTGAAAGAGCGATTTAACTAGTTAGTTAACTGTTTTAGCCTAAAGAGAAACAGCGGTGGCTGAATGTCTCAGCCACAGAAGCATCATTGGCTCTCCGAGCATGTGGCGCTGTTGCTGAGTCAACCAAAACGCCCAGGTCTTAGGGGCTCTGTCAATCTGAAGCGCAACGACCATCAACCTACCTCACGATGCAGCACAGCATACAGCTATGTGAAAATCGCATGTAATGCAGAACCAACACGTCACGCCGCCCTCGAGTTTTACACAACAAGCTTTGACGCCTCCGCCGACCGATAAGAAACCCTTTGCTCAAGCCCGGCGGGCTGTCGCGCTTTTCACAGCCATTTTCACAGCCAGGCAGACTGGAAGTCATACGAAGCAAGAGTCGTGGACAGAATTCCAGTTGACACCAGGAGAATACGCGGAACTAGACCGGCTGCTGAGCCGTGACGAAGTGTTGCTAGGATTCGTAAAGGACAAGATACGGTATGTACGCTTAATATAGTCGGAGCAGCTGCTAACCGCATGTATGCAGTTATGACTACGACCCAGAAAGTCATCGACTTGTTGTTCGGATGCCGACCGGCATACACGAACTGTTCATTGACGGGGTTGAAGACGCAATCCGTTGTTGGCTGAAAACCATACGTGGCCAACCAGGCAACGCCGCTGGTTTCGCGCACAAAGTACGGCCAGCTCGATCTACTGCGATATACTTCCCAGTTGACAACAGTTTGTGCAACGCCAAGTCAAAGCATGAGCCTGATGCCTCTTTCTGGCATGAGGACGCACAATACCCGGGGGTCATCGTTGAGGTCTCGTTTTCGCAGAAGCGAGAGGCGCTAGAACGGTTGGCAGAAACCTATCTTTTGGACTCGGACGCAAGCGTGCGGGTTGTTGTCGGGCTGGATATTGGGTATGATAGGAACGAGACGAGCGAGGCAACATTGTCGGTTTGGCGAACACAGATCTTCCATACTGCTGATGGAGATGAGCTACGAGTTGTTAAGGTCGTCGCAGATGAAGTACGACCTGCTCGCAATCCGTCCATGTCCATCCTGTTGTTGCTAACATATGTATAGGCGTTTCGTAACAAGCAAGGAGAACCTACAAATCATCTAGGCCTACGGCTTTCCCTATCCGACTTCGCTTGTGAAGAGCTTACAGAGGGTGTAATGGATGATAAATGGCCGGAAATCATTATTTCTACCCAGCAGCTCTGCCAATATCTGTTCGCTGCAGAGCATAAGTTCAAGCTGCCAGATGCACTTGTTAAACATACCATTGCCCCTAGGGTTAAGAAGCGAAAGAGGTCAGCAACACCTCCTGAGAAGATCACTTCAAGCGATGAAGCAATGTTCGCTAAGCAAGAGGAGAGAGCAGCGAAGCGCGCAGAGTGTGACAGTGATTACGAGGAAAGATCGTCTATCAATAGCCTCTCAGACTAGATGAACTAATTACCAAGTTTTATATCAAGTAAACGCCTTCGCGGCTCGCTTGTCGTGTTGCAGTGCTTGGCGAAATCGGCTTCCCCATTTTCGCAATCAAAGTCAAGTTTGCGCCACACAGCAAGCAGGGATCGTCGAAGTCTACTAAGCGGATCAACGTTGGCCTACCAGCAAACACGCGATAAGCTGTACATGCAAGATTCTAGTACACGGTAGCTTTTCTCGCCACGTCAAGGTTCTAATTCCTATATGTCAAACATTGTTGCGTCTTATAGTACCAACTTACACATTTACATACATGTACGTTCACAGGCTGTTTCATGCACGTTGCATAGTGACAAATTGAGACGCCATGTGATCATTCGGTCTTCAAGTAGAACAGCTTATAAGCCATTCCTTCAGCCCATGTGCGTCCTGATCAAGTATCTCTTGCACCTCCAGCTCGCTAAGGTCTGACTCTTCCCTGCATATCCACCGCGATCGAAAGTTTGGACAGAATCTGTCGTTGATTCTCATGGACCATGACTTTCTCCACCTTCGCTGGTACTTGCGGTTCGCGGGGATTCCAAAAGGATCTGTCTGGGGACAAGTTGTCGAACACCCTTTGCGTATACTTCCTTGAAATACGATAGAATGCTCTGTCTCCCACTTAATGTGGCTAGCTGAAAGATGGCGTCCTCAAACTCATCAATGTGAAATGCAAACAATGCGCGAAGATGCGTGTCCGTCTTATCTAGATTCTTCTGGACGGCATATCCAACAGTTTGGCCAAGTAAAAAGAGGAAAATTTGTTTGATGTGCAACTCAGAAGGCGACATACCTAGATACACGAGTGTACTAACTAGCTATGTTCTTAGCGGAAAATTGGGAGTAGTCGTCTTCCAGTTTCGTTCACAAATCTTGGAGTCGCATTGTGACCTTTAAGTCGGCGATACACGGGAACACGTCAAGTAATCCGCTACGACAAACATGTTCCCGATTTCATTGGTAGAGAGTAGCCTTCAATGGAACTTAGCCCTAGATCATCACTTCGGTATTGTAAATCGACTTAGGTTCTAAGCCGCACCTAGCCCTTAGATGGTTGCACGCCATAAAATTTCCTGGTTCCAGTCTCCAACGACAAATAAGCAGAATAGTTACTTTCGTACGTTCCTTATAGGTGCAAAAGGTAATACGTAACGCCCATCCCTGTGCAGCAAAGAACCTAGTGAGCCAGAAACCACTACATAACAGAACACGTCGTTGTGCTATGAGATCTACCACAGTTTCGCTCCTAATGGCTGCCTTCGGCCCGTTAAGTCTTTTGACGTGCGTTACGCCGTAATCCTTCTAACCACGCCGCAGTCGCGTAACATAGACAGTGGTCCGTAGTATATCTTGGCACTTCTTACCACCATTTCTTACCACAATACAGCACCCAAACATAAGCATGTCATGGTTGTGCAATGAAGGGAAGACAGTTGTACCGGCATTACGTGCAAGACCAGCGAGGTTGGTGTCACTATACAATACAATCCTAAGGACGCCCGCAAACTGCTAACGTCTCACGGACCCGTAAGCAGTTTGAAGGATTCAACCTGGGCCGCCGTGCCGCAATCCTTCACACTGTGCCACATTCACATGATTGCTTATCAATGAACAGGACCCAATCAATCAAGGTGTGCCCAACAGCTCAAATCCATGTTCTGCGTCTCATAATATGTAGGATCGGTTTAGAAAACGAAAGAGTCGAAAGATTTGCCAGCTTCAGCGACCCACTTGCGTGTGCTTGCGCTAGGAGCTATTGTTCAGCTTGTGAGATGTTTGTTTCGTATGCTACTAGAGTACCTTTTCAACGTAGGCTTCGTAAACGTCCAATATTTATAAGCATCATATGCGTTACAACAACTAACTCTAACGCGCACTCAACAACGAACATTGCAGTTCAGCCAGGCTCATTCATATGTTGTGGAGTTGGTCTTTCTTACATCCCGAACAGTCCAGCCAAAGATGAGGCTCAGCATACTCATTCTTACTGGGTTCACAATTTCCGTTGGAGTTGTGGTTCAGTATATGTTCGAACGGAAGAAGCGAGCGGTATGATTTTCACTATGTTGCAGTCTTGAAGCTCTTCTGACAGCAGAGTAGGAAGATGAAGCTATCAGTCAACGCCATGGTTGCCAGCCAGCTCCCAGGCTTCAGAATCAGAGACCTTTCGGAGTCGATCGACTTGAGCAGATTTTCCGTGCAGATGCGGAGTCACGATTGATGGAACTCTTCCTCTTTCATTTCCGACAAACTGGCAATACGCTTGAACAGAAGTTTCTGGGTACTAGAGCGTACGGCACGATAGAGCCAGCAAATCTTGAGGCAATCTTTTCGACCAATTTCAAAGGTGTGCATAGTTATATGTAGCATGTAGTCTTGCTAATGGTATCTAGATTTTGGAATGGGCCCTCGTCGAGACATTGCCTTCCCAATGTTCGGTGATGGCATCTTCACCCAAGAGGGGGCTGAGTGGAAATACTCTCGCGATATCCTCCGACCGCAATTGAAACATCAGAAATATGAGAATCTCGAGGTATTTCGTCCCACGGTAGACGATTTGATAAACCTTCTCCAAGGAAGCAATGGAACGGTCGACTTGCAACCTCTTTTCTTTCGCTTAACGCTCGACACGACTACTGCTTTCTTGTTTGGTGAATCGGTTCGTAGCTTAGTCATCCCGGAAGCAATCGAAGAGAATACATTCGCTAATGCCTTCAACACTGCTCAACGGTGGGTGATGAAAAGATTTCGACTCCTGGATCTCTATTGGCTCGTTAACGGAAGAGAATTTCGACAGGCCTGTCACAACGTCCACAAGTTTGCCGATCAGATCATTGATCGTAATCTTTCCTCTGAACGCACTGCAAACAAAGATTCAGAGCGATACGTATTTTTGGATACTGTAGCAAAGAACACATCGGATCGACATGCACTCAGAGACCAGATAGTCAACCTCCTAGCTGCTGGTAGAGATACAACAGCATGTCTTCTATCTTGGACATTGTGAGTCATTATTCGATGCATTATATATAGTCTACTGCTGATATTTGAGCTGCAACAGCTTTCTACTCATACGCCACCCAAAAGTTATGGAAAAACTACGTGCAGAAATTGCTTCATTATGCACGACAGACACTGCGCTGAACCGAGATAATCTGAGAAGGATGCCATATCTGAACAATGTGCTCAAAGAGAGTAAAAGATATATTTGCTAAAGTGAGTTTCCTCACAATGCTAAATTACTCAGCTTTACGACTCTACCCATCCGTTCCCGTAAATACACGCACTGCAACGAAAACTACAGTCCTGCCAAAAGGCGGAGGGCCAGATAGGAAATCACCAGTCCTTATACCCAAAGGAAGCGCTGTGGCATTTAGCGTATATTCTATGCACCGACGGCCGGATCTCTACGGAATGGATGCCGAGCTGTTCCGACCTGAGAGATGGGACGAAGATATGCCAATGAACAACAACCCAACTAATTCAAGATGGGGTTATCTGCCATTCCACAGAGGCCCTCGAGTTTGTCTTGGGCGTGAGTTTTCTGAACTAGAAAGCGATATTGGAACTTGATAACGCTGACAATTTATTTCAGTCGACTTCGCGCTTAGCGAAGCTACGTATGTGACTGTGCGTTTGTTACAGCACTTTGGATCTATCAAGCTCCCTGAGGGAGAGCAAGTTGGACTGGTAGGCGTGGAAAAACAAACAATGACACTCGTGATTTCTATCAAGGATGGATGCAAGGTTTGTATAGGCTAGTTTCACATCTACCATCAATGGGGTATTAGTTTGTGTAATCAGCTTCAACATGGTGCACAAGGAAGGACCATACAGTATTTCCAAACCACGCTTCACTTCTGCATCATCTCTGCAGCTTCACTCCATCGCTCAGCCTTGAGCATCTCCCACGCATCAAGCCATGGGCTCCTTTATCTGCGGTGTACAGCTCTTACTTTTTTCATTGTTGAGACGGTGCTTCCTCAATCCCCCGAACATGTAGTTGACTTGCCAACATAGAGCTGTAGTCTGCGACAGTTTGGATACCCTCTTTGCCATCGTAGTCCTGCTCAAATCCTTGTCGCCTAGGAGGGCGCACGGTAGTGGCACTGTCTAAAAGCCGCCATATGATGATGCTGGCATGTGTGGAAAAATGTCGAGAGAACTTCTTAGCTAAAGTCACTCCCTGTGTCATGTAAAACCCTGCGTTCCGGAAACAAGCAATGAGGGGGGAAGGATACCGCCTTTCTCGACACGGTTCTGTGCCTCATTGGTGTCATGGGCGGAGATTCCTGTCGAACAAGTATGCATTCACTTATCGTACAGAAGAAGAAACATGAAAAATAGGATTATCGTTGTCATAACTTTTGTTTTTGTAGTTATTGCTTTTATAAGTTTTTCTCTGGGGCAAGAGGTTACGTAATATTGACACGTAATTGAATCATACGTTCTATTCATAGGAAGTAGTCCCTTACAGAAACCATAAGGCGAAGATCTAGGAAAGCTAGAATCTATTCACTGTTAGGTCTATTTAACTAATGTTTATCGTGTAATTTCTACACACTAATTGTCTATTCGAAGAAAACTTTATAGTACACTGCGAGATGCTTACTGATACTTGTAAGAAACAAGCCAAGTAGTTTCCGTGGACAGGAAGCAAGTGTAAGTGGCTGCGCTCTGGGCAGCAATCGCAAGGTACATAAGAGATTTTATTCGATAAAGAGCTAGATATCTAATTACTATGCATCATGTTCGACATCGTAGGTATCGGAGTACCTAATCGTCAAGGTTGTGAATGCTGGCAGTTTCACCATATGGAGAAGGAGACGTTGAAATGCTTCCCATGGCGGCGAGAGGCCTGTAATCGTGTCAAGTTGATGACATAGCACCGTGATGTGTGTTGTTGTATTACACACCGCATGAACTCAATTTGAACCCATAATTTGCAGACACTAGTCAGACCTACGAAGAGAGCCCGTGTACTGATATATGATGCTTTGGCTTGAGGAGTGCTTCTGAATCCTATCCCACACCTTTTACGAAGCCTAGCCGTGAAATTTTGGCGTTTGGTGTGGTCTAAACGATAGCCTATTGCGACAAGGCAGGCGGAAAGATTTTATGGAGGAGGCTTTGGGCGAGTTAGGAAGCAACGATTGAGTTCTCTCCATGAAACTGCCTGGGGAAAGTCAACAACAAAGAGGAATACTATACAAATCCAGATATCACTGTCCCAAAAACGCCGAGATCCTTTCCAAACGATCTGATATCGACAACATAGGGCCCTGCCCTCTAATGAGTGTACCCCAATCCCCTACCACTCCGATTACGCCAGTGACATCGGAAAGTGCTAAATTTTCATACGGGAAAATCGAACAAGACACTCTCACTACCGAGAGAATGGCAAAACAGCTCCGTAGGTCGGCTAGATTAGTCGTCCTGGGAAAGACAACAGTCGCGAGCGACGAGCAAGTGCGAGAGATGCGCGCTGGTCGTGACGGAGAGGGGACAGCGTCAGTCGAAAAGGGCCAAGGAAAATTCAATTGCAAACAAAAAACCAAGGCAGCTGAAGCGGCAATGGCACTAGTTACACCAACGAAAGAGGTTTTGATAGAAACGGTGATTCCCTCAGACATAGACGAATATTCGATTGGCGCTTCGACGCTTATGGACCGTATGCCTTGGTTGTTCCAGCTAGAGCCAGGACCAACCTAGGTAGCCCCTATGGCTAAAATGTACTAATCTCTAAAGACGGCGAACGATAAGAGCAATTTATTCTTAGATAAGACTTGGGCGCACATGCGCATGTGCGCATTGTAGGCGTGAGAGGTTCAGAAGAATGCGTATGTTGCACCATGCCGAGCATTTCAGCTTAAAGAATACCGGTAACATTGCCAAGTCAGCTGTTGGAAATATATGTAGCAGTTAGAGAACTATAGCTAATGTGGAAGCTGATATTTCTTAGAAATAACCCATCGTGTAGCCACTAATTTTGAACACTGCCAACAGACAGCTCACCAGTCGGTCCAATCAAGGTAAGTGTATTTTCTTCTGTTCTCTCGCTCTCACTGAATGATGGTAGTAGCCTAAGAAAAGCTCTTCAAAGCCCTGAAATGACTTCGATGGTACCTTGGCCGCATTCCCTGAGCTCTCTCGCTCCGGCGCCGCTCAGTACCCATGGCCCCCTTCTTATAATGGTCAAGCTCAGAGTAGGTGTCTTCGCACACAGCCACCTTAGCGGTATGGTCGTCAAATTCACTCTGGTCGCACCTCATGCGCCTCAACTCCCAGCCAGTACCGTACTAGAAATCCGCGTCAGGGCACCCGCATTATTGAATTGGGTGCAAAAGCGAAAGCTGTTAAGTTTCCCGCTAAAACCAAGGCTGCCATATTGTGCGCCAAAGCTACTGAGCTTGAGGTCAATGCCATGATGGAAGATGTGGACTAAGAATGATGAGAATCGCAGCAAGAGGCAAAAGAAAAGCAGAAAAGGGGTGAAAGGGAGGAAAAAATGGGTGGGAAAGTCTAAGGGCTGTCTTCCTCTTGGCTATTCAGCCAGTTTTGGCCTTGGTAGCTCCTGCTAGCTGATCAGCAATGTGTGGATCTTACGGATGCGTTAATTGCGTTTCTTAGTGATACTGCTCTTAGTATTCCCCGTACGCGACTTCGTCGGGCTAGTCCTGAGGTGGTTTCTCTAGCGCATCGTAGGTCATGCTGTTCCCGTAAGTAGAGCCGCGCGGCTTGGCGAATGTTGATTATTGGCAAACCGATTAGTACTACAACGGTATGCGAGCTCAGCAGATACCAGCCTTACCGTGTTGTCGTTTGTCGCAAGATACATGACGAAGGTCGCCTTAAAGGACTTTGTCCACGGCATGAACACCGGAACTGACGTTGTACTGTCGTGAAACGTTTTTCGCTTTTGTTTGTACAACTGCTTAATGTGTAAGAACAGTGCGTTATTCAAGTGTGGATAATTTCCACCAAAGTGCTCGTCTCTATTCTCGGGAAAGAATTCACCCAGGTGTTTTCAAATCCACGTCGACTTGCGCAACGGCACCATGGACTTTTCGTCGATAATGGAATATTGGAGAGAACGAAACATTTCTTGCGGTGTACGAAGGTTACCGGGCGACAGTGCTTGGTATACCTTTTCCTTTACTGGCAGTCGAAGAAGCGAATGTAAAGTGCTACCACCAAAATTGCAAGCAGCAACCCCTGTAGGAGCTGCCCGAATGACAACGGAGGCTATGCCAAGGTCGCTAGCAATGCGCTCAACTTTGGCACACATGGACATGATGACAGTGGTATCTGCTTTGTCGTCAACGTGGAGGAGCAACTGCCTCCGTAGAGGCTCGTTGTCGGATACACCCTTGAAGTGGTCGACAAAGGTGTCCCAAAGCAACCTTTGCTTGACCTCGACCTGCTTGTACGAAGTAACAGACCCAATGTTGCGCGTACCTACTGGATAATCCACTTTTTGTATCGTTCACCAGTCGGCCTGAAGGTCGGTATAGCTGCCCACACGGTCGCTCCAATCAACGTTATCCTCTGCGCGGCGTCCAAGCAGATCCTATGAGTCGACATTACCGCCGTTGCGATTTGGGAGCTCCT
Organism: Bipolaris zeicola 26-R-13; assembly: GCF_000523435.1. Classification (NCBI taxonomy): domain Eukaryota; kingdom Fungi; phylum Ascomycota; class Dothideomycetes; order Pleosporales; family Pleosporaceae; genus Bipolaris; species Bipolaris zeicola. The sequence goes on along the minus strand of NW_006912451.1, from coordinate 2,475 downwards.
GGGAGAGTTCACCCCATTCAGCGTCCACGTCGTTCAACGCTTCTTCATCGGAATCTTCTTGTGTGCCCTTATGGATAGACGGCTCTGGATTGGGAAGCGGGTCGTCGAACCCAACGTGTGGATGGGCGCAACGCTCTCGACACATTTCATACGCCTCGAAATACGTGTCGTAAGGCTCATCGTGGATAGCTGGGAGGGAGAGGAGGTCTTGGAGCGCCCCTCTCCCAGAAAGACTCGCTCAACCAAGGCCATGGCCCATCGCAGCTGACTGCCGAGCTTGAGGCTGCTCAAGACTCAAACTCTTCCTCCCATGGCGCCTACCCCTCCAACCAGCAGGGCGACTTCGGCCATGTCGGCTCCCTTGTCGTAGGCAGCAGCGGAAGCGGCAGCGACGATGACTACCTGGCCTGGTTTCGGCAGCGCAAGACGAGCATCAGCTTCAATGACGAGGTCCGCCTCGACTCGGGCGAAGGCGTCGGCCTGGGCGTGCCTGTCCCCAAGAGTGCACGCCAGTCGTAGTCGCAGTCGCGCCACCCTGGAAACGGAAGCTACTCTGACGAGCACGACTATCTCGAACTGCCTTATGCCGCACGCAGAGGCATGCAGTACCGCATCTGCGGCTCTCGATTCCCCCACTCCCAGGCCCCCATTGACGGTCTGGCACGAAACAACGAGTATCCCGACCAGGTTGCTGCGCTGACGTCTGATGCTACGGCATTATTGGGTCTGGACGGGACATATCGCAAACGTCATCCAGGACTTGGTTCCTCGTATCAGACGGCGCTGGCTCCCCATTTGGCTCACGGTGTCGTGGCGTTCGTAACGTCTTCGTGGATTGAGGCTATGCAAGGGTGACAGTGTGCACAAACCATGACTTTTAGAGATGGCTAACTCCTTTGAGACGCGCCAGTTGACAAGTGCTTGGGTCACCTCAGGACGTCCTCGCTCTACCATTTGCTTGTTCGCATTTTCTAGGCAGTCCTTCTTGACGCTCTCGGTTATGTCCCTGAACTTCAAATCTGGATCCTTCTCTCGCAAATAAATTACTGAAAACAAAACTATCTCAACCCCAGACTTTATTTCTGTGGCTTGATTGATGCCGATATCCACGAAACGACAAGAGGTTCCTTAACCAGAAAGGTCGGAAGACGTCCTGCTCATCATTTGGTCTCTTCTTCTGCCTCAGACTCACACTTTCGCATGTATATCAGCCTCATATACTGTTGCTGTAGCACTAACTCTAAGGTCTCGAATACAGCGATAGTTTGATTGCATTAGATGTTGAAATTAAGTAGCTGTTGGAAGCATGAACCTCATCAATAATACTTACGGCTACGCGTGCTGCTAACACGAGACCTTTGATCCGAGGGTACTGTTGACACTCCTGTAGCAATACTAACCATAGATTCGACATTGATGTTTTCAATTCGGCTGTAGAATTCTAATGGCAAACCTTGGCTCGAGTAGTCAGCCTCGTTAACAAGTGCCCATTGGCTTGTTTCGACTGAGAAGTAGCCTTCATCAGAAGGCACAACACCTTTGTCATGAAGTTCACTGCGAGGATAGCGCGGCGATTCAACATTGAATCGGCGTGATACACCGCGTGCCCGTCTATTTTCAGCGCTTCGAGGATTGAACAAACTCCATGCATCTTCTTGTGTGGTTGGGTTGGATATAGAGGAACCATAGCTGGGAGTGAGCAAAGATGAGCCACTCTGCAGACTGAGACCGAGACTGTGGTGTGCTGCAGACAGATCTGACTGATGATAGATCATTCGCTCTGCTAGCATTGTACCGGGAGTAGATTTTGTGGTGTGTACCGAACCCAAGACTCAACATGTGTGGACCTAATAAGACCATTTATAAGAAAAGGCTTACCTTTTCCAGCATGACTGTGAGCTGGTATACAATAGAACTCCTTAAGAAAGGCTTAAGTACAATGGCTTTCTCACACCCCACTAAACTCTTACTAAGCTACGGAAGCGGCCTGCTGGCTAAATTGTGCTATTATTTTGCATGATGTGTACGTAGATGTAAAATGCCGCAAGTTCACAAGTCCGTGACAAGTCCGCAACTATGCAGATCCGCAACTCTGTATGCAAGCAATCAAGTATTTGTACAAGCCCATCTTGCGCTAAGAGACGTATGCGCCAACGACGAGCGACTATAAGATGCCGATGGCGCTATTGTGCGCGGAGAGCAATTATCCCAGCATCTTACCCAATACTACCTTCTAGACTTCAGTGGCGATCTATTTTCTACACTGTCACAGCCGGGTTTGACTTACGGCGTCTAAAGAGAATAGGACCTATTATTATTATTCCATTATAGTCCTGTATCAGCCGTTGGCTATGTAGGACTTTGGCCAAAGGCCGTTCTATCTAACTAGTTACAATTTGGTACGTTGTGCTGTATTGCGTGACTATGGTGCTTCGGCCTTTGTCTAGTTAAGCTAGTGCTAGCTTTCTAGACGCC
>NW_006912450.1:0-12838 GCF_000523435.1 Bipolaris zeicola 26-R-13 | reverse complement strand
CGATAATACCCCCTCTAGCACCTCAACGAGAGGGCTGCACACGTTAGAGGTGGCGTTAATCGATTTCTCACGACGTGTTACCCCTATATCCGATAGAAAATTGACGAGTTTCGATGAAAAATTTCTGCTTAAAAGTTGGTGTGTGGCTGCTCACTGCAAGTCACTATAATTTACTAACAAATACGGCTAATAACTGCGAATTACCGCGAATTGCTACGAATTTCTGCTCAAAAAGTATACAAATTATACAAGCAGTCTAGCCGAGGGCATGGTAAAAAGAAAAGAAAAAAAAGGACACTATTGGGTTCGTATCAACAGAGGCCGAGTGCCTGATTGGCTTCTTCTACCGTAACTCTTTCCTCCTTTACCTAGAGATCTTTCCATGGTTGATCAATCGGCAGGAAGTATTCCTGTGTTAGCCAGTTGACATCGACGGAAATCTGGTTGACAGCCCCTAGGGGTTTTAGATGCGTCTGGCGGCCCTGGAAATAGCGGCAGAAGTATTGGTCATTGTCAGGGTTCCTGTAACGGCTCAGCGGCTGTAGCTACACATATCCGAACAGGATCCGAACTAGGGCACAATTCAGCCTAGTGGAAAAACGACTATATAAACCCAACCTCTATGATAGCTTGTTAGGTAGATTTTTGATATCCTTTCGTACAAGGCCTATAGGTGTCTATTTGAATCAAGGCTCGTTTGATGTCCCACGCACTCCCATATGCCTCTGAGTGACTCTACTGCCGATACTGATCCGAGTAGTCTTGCCTGCGCCGTTACAATAGAATTGATTGTTTACTCTTTCCGTTAAATTCTATAACTCTTTAGCCATCTCGTCACTTATTAAGAGAAGAATCCTTATTATTACTTATAACAGGACGTTAGACGGCAAGATCTTTAAAACGCATTCTCTAGGACGTGCGCTATTAGTAGCACTTGGCATGCAGACAGCCTATAGTAGCGTGCTTAGATATCGCCATACGCTATTGTAACGAATTCAACGCTATACCTATAGTAGTCATCTGCTAAGAATAGCTGTGGCGTATGCCTGTAGCTTTCTAGAAGCCTCTACAGCCAGACGCTCGGTCTCGCTGTTGCAGCACGACCTTGACCGCCGCCGTTTACGCTACCTAAAGACGCCGATACCGTCACTCTATTAAGAAATGATTCCCCAGCACTGTGCTTATACCGGCCGTCCTCCGGCCAATAATTATTTAGGGTTTTCTTTCTAGTCAGTGTTACTTCTCCGCGAAGGTTTGTCCCTCTGTGATGGATGTTAGATAAGTCAGCACCGAACTCAATCAGGGTATATCCTGGCTCTTAGTCGATTGGGAAAACCGGAAAACCCAGAGTAAGCGAGCTAGCCTACCAGAATAAGCAATCTTTATTATAAAATATCAGCACTACGTAGTAGCGGGAAGACTAATCAAACAACTCCCTGGCTCAAGAGCTAGGGTTGCGCTAAGAAGAGTTATACTGAAGCGCCGAGATTACTGTCAGACGATAAATATACTTTTAAAAGGTTATGCCGAAGTATCTGAGCGCGCTGTCTGAGCGCTGCTCGAACATATATATCACACTCAACGTTCTGTCTAGAATTACTAAAAGTTTTATACCTTTTAATCTTAACAGAGCAATCAATACTCATACGTTTACACTCACTATACCATACAATAAAAATGAATCTTTTTTACCTACTTCTTTCGATAACCTCGGTATCCTTCGCCGAGGTAGCTGTCGATTGGTCGATGACGGGAGTTGATGTGCTTAATCCCAATACGACCCCAAACACCAAGATTACTGCTCGAGCATTTCCTAATGTACGGAGAAACCTTGGTCAAGAGGCCTGTGCAGCCGATACCCGAACTATCGCTGATCCACGCACCCGAAATCGACGTTATACCTACCAGACAAAACTTCTATCGGCAGTTTGTGAGAACGACATCGATTACACTGCGAAATGCCAAACAGTAATTCCTACGAACAACAATGCTGTTATTACACATCAGGAAAAATGCGTGGACGATGAAGTTTGTCAGCAGGTCTCTTATAGGAACTTTCTTGGGCAAACGTCAAGTGAAGTATCCTGCGTAGAGAAGGATGCTCAAAGACATCAGTTTGAATGGTCAACAGATTCCTCATCAACTGATGGGAACCACTGTGGTCCTGGATTGACTGTAATTAATGAGGAGGACGATCTTACGATTAGTGTTCAATTTTACGGTGGCAATCCTAGTTCACATGCGCCGCGAAAATGGGTCTCTGAAGCTTGGCTTCAAAGTAACAAAAGAACTGAAAGGATTGAAGACATCCGTGGAGTAAATGGATTGTATTGGAAGGGAGCAGGTCATACTGGAGAAACGATCCAGGCATGTTTTATTCGCAATACAGTCAACGATGCTACAAACGCATTGCTAAACTGGGTTGATGGTTAGGAACTTATTATAAGAGAGAACCTACTTACAGATAGCTAAGTTTTTATAAGGTCTTAGGCCTAGAAGGATAACTAAGCTATTACATACGTCACCTTCTATCCTAACGCCCTTACGTCACTCCTTGTTCTTTACATGTTGCTCTTTACTGGTTGTTGTATCACCAGTCATCGCTCTTTACCCTTTGCTATTTATCCTCTATTCTTTACTCTGTGCTTCTAGCTTAACAAGCCGTAGGAATAGCAAGCTGTAGAGTAGCAATCTAATTGCTACTTAATCTATTTGCCTACGAGAGCTTTCTTCAAGTAAACAATACTTTGGACAAATATAGTTATTCTTTTACTATAGCTACTTGGGCCCAACAGCTGCTGTAGCAGAATTTTAATGAAATTGCCCGTGCTCCGCACGGGCCTATCACCTCAATGATAGTATTAATTACTGCTGACTCTGAGCCTGCTCTGCTCGTGAGCGTCGTCCAAGCCTACGGTGGATAAGAGTTGAAATAGGGACATTGCCGTGCTTTGATCGAGCAGCACATGTATCACGCACACCCTCAGGCAGACGTTGGGCGAGCGCCTGGCTGGCCGGGTCCATGTTCGTGGTTGTGGTGACTGAGGGATACCTAGAGTGAGAAGCCAACCGAGCCCACCACCGGTCTGCTTCTAAGAATAGCCGGCAACACGCAGCACCCAATAGAAGCTTCTAGAACTCTGCGCCACAGCTTCAGCCCTTTTGGTATAGCGCAGGTGTACATCGTAGGCCGCTAGGCGTTCGCAATCCAGCTGTGCCAGCGTTTTAAATCTTTTCGCTAATGCGAAGGACTGGCACATCGAGCCGGAAAAACTCGGAGCGCATCTGAACAGAGGCTGCATATCTTTACAGTATAGCTTAAGATTCTTTAGCTTACTCCAAGTTATATATAATCTCCGAATAGGTAAGTAGAGCTTGTGTAAGAGGTAGGACAGGGGTGTTTTGGCGTTGCACCTTCCCACGCTTAACACGAAAGACTCACGTATGCCCCTTAGATCACTGTAATTTTACTATTTAAGGGTTGCGATCGATAGAGGTAGATCTAGCAAGCATAAAAATTTGTATTTATGTCTAAGAGCCTCTGCGGCTTGGGCGTAAGGTGCTTGGGCAATGTTGGTGGTTCGTTGCGGAGGGATGTTCGACCCACAGGGATGGACGTTAGTACGCCCCCATCCAGCGTGAAACTCAGTGGGCCAAGAGCAGGTGATAAAACACAGCGCCTTGCTGTAAACTCGGTCGTAATTAGTAACTTGCACTCTCATTGTATATTTTTGGCTCACTAGTTATGTATTTCGCTAGATAAATATGTACGTGACATTATGTGATCATTGACAGAAAGCTAACGTCATGGAGTAGCGTCATCAAAGTTATCTCAACTATCTCTATCGGCAAATGTACGATTCAATTGAAACTAGTATCACCGTCTACGTTTTGCCTGTGGCATTTCACACTCATCAATGGCCCAATTGCGCTTTCGGTGGTCTGCTCGGCCAAAGTAAGCTTCCAGGCCCTCTGCTTGCACCAATCTCTCCATAGAGAACGGTGAGCCGCTAATGTGACGAGGAGCGTTGCTGCCTTTCTGCAGGAAGATAGAAAAGCTGCTTTGCACGTCTAATTCCAGGTTTATGCAGAAATCGCCGGTTTCGTCTAGGTTGAAGTGATCGTCAATTTCGGCGATGCACTTATCATGGAGTTCAGGACTATTTCTATTGCCAATCAATAGCCGCGCTCCAGCGGTATGAAGCCGGCTGAGGAGGACTTCGAGCGCAGGCTCACCATGCCGAAGCTTGCATTTGATCCAGCCAGAGCCGATATATTGTCTACCTCTATATCTTAGGCGTGTGTGTGGCTTTAAGTAGAATAGAGAAGCTACAACGCACTCTGCAATGTTATCGAGCACTGGGGATAGCAAAGTATCATGAAGAGCCGAGGACTGGAGGCTGATCATGTCACTCACGGCATCCAGTCTCGGCTCAGGCCCGTCAAACTTAATATCCAGTCGGTGGTACTTGCCACTAGACTTTGGCCTACCGAAACTTACAAGTGCTTTCCAGTCTCGGCCCCCAGCCATGGTTGCCAGCGATCCGCGGGCGACGCGTGAGATCCAGCCGTCTTTGAGAAGACTACGCGAGCCTGAAGTGCAAAGGTCGTCGGTATCAGGACGCGGACCTCCGGTACCAAGGCTTACTACAAAGTCGGGTTCTTCAGTGAATGGGAATAAAGTCTCGGCTTCAGAAAGAGCCATAAAGATCGGGTTGTTGCGGAGTAATCCAGCGTCCTGTTGGTCGCCATATCCTTTGATGGTAGTGGGCTTGAAGAATCTGCCATCCAGTCAGCGTAATTGGCAGGCCTAATCTATTCAGACTTACAATGGAGCTGCTGATGCTGCACGTGCGCTGGAAGATAATATTAGCAGAATCAAAGGTTTGTGTGTGGCGACTCACACTTCCCACACTCGCGGCTGCTCTACGCCGTCATGCGACTCGATAATATGATACTCTGCGAGATTGTAAGCAACTTCTACAAGCTTGGAATGATTGTAAAAGCTACCTAGGTTTTCCTTGCGCATTCCTGTGCCGTTGTAGCTAGTGAACAGACACAACGAAGGTCCGTGGACAGTTGCTACTGGAATTCCAACTCTGGTCCCAAAGGATGTTGTCTGAGACATTTCCAAAATACCTTGTTCACAACCGTAGGCTTCCTTAAGTGCCGCCTCAATCTGACTGGTCGGGTAGAGGCAGTCCGTAAATATGGACATCAAAGATTCCAAGGCCTTAGGCAGATGGAGCATGCCTAAAAACTTCCTCCGCTGGAAGGCTGCGTCAGCCAGCCGTGGAAAAATCTCAATGCACTTTTGAATGGACCAACCCTGGGCGAGTCCCAGTGCGACGATACCTCCTATACATATTTGTTAGCGAAATTCGTCACAGCGAAATGGCCAGGCCAACCTGTGCTCGTTCCAAACACGACATTGAAGTATCGCAAGACAGGAATTGGAAGGCCGATCCGATCTTCCAACAACCGAAGAAAAATAAGCTCAAGTATACCCCGTACGCCGCCGCCATCCATGCTGAGAACGCCTGCGCCAGCTGTAGGCGGATGGATGCGAACGGTCTTTTGCTTCGCGTCCAGTTTGCAGAGAAAACACTTGTTGATATAGTAAACACACGGATCATCCAATGACGGCTGGCCAAATATGCAAACACAGTTTTCGCATACTGTGTGCCCGCAAGGAAGCCCAATGTGCGGCCTGCGGCAAAGGCATACAAGGCATGTCTCTCGGCTTTGAAGCTTGAGCCAAATGTCTCGTGTTCCTTGCAGAAAGCGCTTGTGTGACTCCGCAGCGAATTCAGAGCTCTTCGACTGCAGTGCGTTCAAAAAGTGGTCTTGGAAGTGGTGTTGAACCGCTTTGACGATAGTACTGGGTATTACAAAGTTACTACCATCTTCAGGCGTCAATATAGCTTGGGCTGCCTCATCGCAGACACCCTTGTACAACCTTTCGAATACAGATCTAGGATCGAACACTGTATACTAGGTTATGGTAATGCCATAGGCAGTTGTCATGAGCGACTTACTTGGAGCATCTGGGGGATAGCTGTCTAAGAAGAGACTCGATGCGATTGTTGGTGCTACAAAGTCGATTAGCTCGCGTGGTGACCGTACGAGCTGCATAAAGCTGGAAAGGTGTTGCTTGAGGTCTGGAGAAACGGGATTGCGCAGCCTCGCTGCAGTCATAAAGTCAAAAGGTTCACTGTCACCCCTTGCTAGGTGTTGACAAGCTAGTCTAAAAAATGCGTGGAAATGTCTAACAGAGAAAAGAGTACGGGTATTAGTTCTGTGCTTGCGTACGCGGTCTGAGACCCGCCTTAGGCAATCTCTCAAACGATGATGGCGCGCGCCGTTAGACATGGACCCTACCTGCGACAGTACGACTACTTCAAGACTAGAGAAGCGATCAGACAAGCTCTTAGAAGTGTCTGCACCTAGAATATCTAGAAACCAGCCTCTGATTACCTCCTCACGAGCCCGTGTGCTATTTTCTGTGACGATCACAAGGGACGGATATGTTTCAGTCGGTAATAGTGACGCTTGCGGCTTCTCAAGCCACGCGGCCACCTGGCGGGAGATCCTGCGGAGACCCCCTAGGTCCGCTGCAAAAAGGCAGAATACGTCTGCGAACGGATGAAGAAGCTGGGCGTAGATTGTTTCAGCAATCCTACTCGCATCGAGCGGCCGTTTCCCAGCTTGGTAAAATGAGTGGGCGATTGTCTCGTGACACGAATCTGCAGGAATTATCCTGCCCCGCTGGTGTCTCTCAGGGATGTCACTATCTGCTATGTATATGGGCCGTTCGCTGAACGCAGATGAATGGTCAAGTTGCAAGTGTACCTCGCCGTGAGCGCGTCTAGTCGTGGAGGCCTTGGCAGAAACAAGCTCCTGGATCGCTCGAGCCTTGGACGTGCTCCCAATGAGTACAAACAAGCTCGGGCACTGGACTCCGGCGGTTGGACTGTTGGCGAGGAGGGTTTGCGCTCTGTCAGACTCCAGAAGGGCGCACGAGTTTTCCTCTGTCGAAATCCCGAGCCACTGACTGTGGTTACAGGAAACCATTACTGTAGCAAAACAAGTTTTTTCGAAGTGAAACCTTCCATGTACAACTTCTCTTTATAGTAGGATTTTCCATCCCGTTTTGGACTACTTGCTGCCCGTTTGTTCTTACAAGCCAGAAACGATGCCCTGTCATTGAGACCGGATTACATCTATTTATAGACACAGATCAAAAGTAAGAGGTCTTTAGCAGGACCGGGTTCCCATGCTAAAATGTAAATATAGGAGTTACGGTTTGTTATAGTTTCTTGTTCGAATACACTACGTGTTGCTTCCCCCCAACTGCTTACTCAAAAGCTCCCACCAGTTTCAACGCATGAGACGTTGCAATTATGCTCTGCATGGAGTTGTGTTGCCGGTTTCCTGCATATAAAACATGGTTGGGATCCCTGCGCAGGCTCAACCGCACTCTTAGGCTTCACAAAGGAAAGCACATGTGTGAAGAATAGGAAGCGCATGATCGACGCGATTAGATGGTTCGAGAAGCACCTCAAGACTTGATTCTACTGATTTATCTCGATGAATGATGTCGTGTGGTATCGTAAGTCAGGTTTTGATAGGTTGATACAGGTGATGAACTCTTCTTCACGGATACATCCAAAATATCCTACTTTTAATCTCAATGTTCTATATAGGCCTTCGGATTTCTGATCAAACTATGTATTAGTCTACCCAACTATCCTCTGAGTGTCTCTATTATCTCCAACTATGGTGTTAATATGCGGCATAAAACTAATGCACTATTTCTATCTTGACTCGTGAATAGTTCATGTTCACCACTCTGCACAGTAGAACTGCCACCATGCACAGTTCTCATACTGTATCTAAACGTTTTCTCCTTTTGGTGACGATTGTGACCATTTGGATTTTATCCTTTTCCAGCCAGACGTAAACAAATCATGAAAAGGTGTCCCGTATGTTTGGCCTCGTACTGGAACAATGTCGAGGACTTTCAGTATTATGTCCTTCCTTACTGTACGACAAACCTCACGTCGAATGATAGCGGTAGTGAGACTGTCCGAGCAAACTTTGCACATGGTGAGCTTCTTGAGAAATAGAGCATGTTTCTACACTTACCAGCAATGGCAGTCCTCCCATCGGAGTTTGCGGTTCTACGATCGGACTTTTGGAGTAGATTATTGATTTCATTTTTTGCGTTGATAGAATCAAAGTGGATGAAAATGCGATTTGGCATTGCTAGATTGACCTTATCTGAGGTCACAGTGTCACCTCTTCTTCGGTTCGGCGAGATGTATTCGCCTTTTACAAAAACATGGATCCTGAGCATCTGCTGAGCATTAGTGTTGTCCCCTTCTATGTGAAATACGAAACTCACGTGCTTTACATCCATTTCCAAGAGCCCATCCATGTCATCTCTCACCCAGTATATATGTGCTGTATACCATTAGCTCGTAAGGCTGGCAGCGGCCATGGAGTGCTGACCTTCGGCCTCAACCTCCCAAAACAGAGTGATGCTTTGAGTAATGACTTTGAAAGAGCCTTGAAGGTCCTTGAGCCACTTCCGTAAGTATGAAAGATGTGTGACAATCCCTATGCCTGTGGCAAACAGAGCGATGGTGGAGTACGACTGAAGATCCATCGATTTGCCAAACGGACCCTCCACTATCGCTCTCACGGCTGCTTCTTTATCCTTACCAGTCCCGCGCTCTTGCAGCAATGGGGTGTTTTCAGTAAACAGACTCGCAGTAAAGCCGATTTTCGTCTCGACTAGCAAAAAAAGTCGGTCCTCATCCCAACTGTACACATAAAATGGGTGGCTCTGGAGGAAAGCTAGATTTCTTAGCCTCAGAAAGCGGACGTAGACGAACTGACCGGACCGAAAGTTGCACGGGCGAGGCAGCTTGAGCTCCAACAATACTACTTGAGTTGAAGAAGCTGGCGTCTTGAACATCTTAGCGTGTGTAAATGGGGTACGGATGCTCTAATTGCGATACGTAATGTGCATGAACCACATGGTAAAGACAATACCGTACGTGCAGCATGCAGCAAGCATGTATACTTCAGGTGGGTAGAAGATCGAGCCAGACGCAATATGCAGCCAGGTAGTGATGACTGTGAGCACAGCAAGCGCGACATGCAGCTTTGCAAAAAGCTCATACTTGAGCCTCCACACCACTCCTACTGAGAGCAAAAGAATGGTGCACAGCGATGACGCAGCCTGGTTAGTCTGGTGAGCTGAGGTGACTTCAGTGACTAGAGGACGACCTACTATAAGACCTGCAAGCTGTGTCAGGCTGCGGAATTCGTGTTTCGCAGAAGCAGCAACAGTAACATGCACGACTGCATGTACAGCTGCGACTCGCCCGAGCCAGCGGTGTGCTCTCGCAAAGTCTTCGTATTGGATGTGCAAAATGTTAACAAGAGGCCCAATCTTACCACCAAGAAATAGAGGGATAGAGTTCATTATGAAGAGTTGACCTGTTCGCTTCACCAAGTCTGAAGACGTCTCAATGCCTATGCCGCCACAGAGGACGTTCCCAGTGACAAAAACTCCCAGAACAATGGCTCCGAATCGTGTATAATCGCCTGTACCACTAATCAGTGGATGTAAACGGGGATACAAAACATGTCGCAGCAGCCAAAATGGCAGAAGAGGACGTAGATGTGAAGCGACCACCACAATGGCAGCAAGAGCTGCTAGCGCAATCCCATACCACTGTACGATATTCATGGCTGATACCAAGAGCAATCAGAACACCCTTCGTTGCAATATATCAGAGTGCGATTTGCCGATCCAATCCGGCCGGAATGGGCTCAGAAGTGCCATACATAGATCTGCCCCCTGCAGCAACACTCGCTCCGCTCCGCCACATCTATATATTGAAATATATATCTAAAAACAGTCTGATATTCTAAGCTCTTAATCAAGCACATTCGTTGGTTTCTTACATGTGCTACCAAAGGCTCGTTTTAAGCTCTCAATTTCCTCCTGACTGGCAATTGAGTGACAAATGGCATTGAAAAGGAAAATCACCGAAATCACGAAGGATGATCAGACCTCTCGTAGGAAAAGAACCAAAGGCCTTTTTAGCAAGTCGCATGAGCTAGGTATACGTCCCAGCTGCAAAGTGTTCACTTGTGTATTGTACACCGACGTTGACAAAGTCCGCACTTACGATTCGACGGGCGGTGATATCTTGGGAGAGCTAGAGACGGTGGTGAAAAGACTAGTAAGTTGCCCATGTGTTATCAAAAATCAACCAGCACCGCTTATCTATGCTATAGCGTCACTTTCCTGAGAACTGGCAGCAATTTGGCCCTTCCTCTTACAAAAATAGTAAGCCAAACAGTAAACAGCCAAAGTGTGGACGCCAGCCGAGCGATGATCCGTTACCCCAGGCACTGGAGGCATCAGAACAAAGTGCTTTGTTCAGCGAGCCTCCAAGTTTTGATTTCAAATCTCTGCCAAAGTACGCGGAAATATTCCCTGCAAAAGTATGAGTGGTATAATGCAATAAACTACAGAGGTTTTTGCTTGGCAATATATGTCATACCTAAATGCGGCATTTTCAACTAGAAAGCATACATGACAAATTTACTGTTGATTAACTAATAAATTAGTTCTGGCATTGCCCGCCAGGCATAAGACTGGATTAAATTGGCTGATGTTTCCGTCACACCATTGGCGTGTGCCCACAGTTGTGTCAGACAGTTTTACATACTGAAGCCGCTCTACTGACGGTCGCTGATCTAAATGTTCTACTCTTTTCACTAAGATTCAGTGTCTGAGCTGTTCAGGTCTTCATTATCTTTTCGCAATGATGTTCTTTGGATAGTGTTTTGAGAATATTTAGTCCTTGGACCTGTGTTGTATCGCTGATCATGTTCGATTGTGATTGATCATATCTTCCTGATAATTATTCGGAGCTGCGAGCCAAAATCGGGAAGCACATAGCGGTGCAACCCACGTCCCTGCGTATGTGACAGAAATTCTGGTCAGCCGGAATGAGCTAATGAAGCACGACACCTCGCAGTAGTGCCTGCTGACTTCGTGCTCCTACTCGCTAGTTCTGAACTATTGGGCTCTCGGCTTCGCGGGAACCGGAGCTGATGGCCGCGTCATCGCTCGATTTGCTTTCCCGCCCACTAGCCTCCCTCCCCGTGTGGCGGAAAACCCAGTGGGCAGGGACTAGACAATAAAAGCTCAGGGTCAGCGAGTATTCTCACGAGATCCTAAACATCGTAGGCTCATTTTGGCCCACAAGGATCTCCACTACATGGAGATGAATATTATATCTCATTATGACGCGATTAGAGTGGACAGGGTTAAATGTCCCTGCAGAGGCACACTCACAGATGAGTGTTGAAGAGCCAGATTAAGTATGAAACGACAGAGGCGATGGAAAGGCCGGCCACTATTCGAGACGAGGGATACAAAGAAGACTAGTAGCGGTGGCCAATGAATAAAGAAAGTGTAAGATTGATTCACGCCCTTCTTGGGCTGTCAGCTATCTGTTTTTATATGGGCAAACAATCTATTCCCATGAAATGATAGCAGTTCGCTTTCACTGCGTTGTGGGTACGCTGCGCCCTTGATGGGGTGTTAGATAGTCTATCGCGAGGTTCCCTGAGGTCTTTTAATGCAGGAACTCACTGTTGTGCTGGTGTCGCGGCACTGTCGAGCTGCCGCACTCTTACAAGTAGGTTCTTGGACCTTAGCATTCATCAATAACAATGAAAGAATTTATTAATGCAATGATACTGTACAGTCACGGCACTGAAAGAGCCATGGAGGTAATGAAAAGACTAGTGCTGGCGCGCAGCAAGAGGTTATTCAAACGAGTATCCAGGCACGTCGGCAGGTATCCACCATCAAAACATGGTAACAGAGAGCACTGGGGTAGTTGCAAATGTTGTGATGATGCATATGTATACAAGTGTGGGGTATCAAATGATTCTATGGTTTAATGGGCCACCAAGACGAACAGAGAGTAAAGCAACCATTCCTCCATTCATGCCGATCGTCTTGCAGCCTTAACATCCGAACTCGGTTGTCCGTCGCACTAACTTGGCCATTGATTCTCAGAAAAATGTGTAGCGGAGACTCCCACAAAGCATGAGATTCTGCATCATTATTTATAGTAGCTTTGGAAGAAGTGCACTCTATATCGCGCACTAGTCGCTTGAACAGCTATGATCCAGCCTCAGAGTGAGTTTGGTTGAAGTATTTCGTCAAGTGAGAAGTACATGCCGAACACGACCCATATCACTTTTCTGAATCGAGAAGCTTCCGTTGTCGCCAAGAAGACGAGATTTGATGTAATTACATACATATGCAGCCGTCTCCGGGTTTCAAATTACTTGTGGACAATTAGCTCGTAAGTTACATAAGAGCTCGTCAATCATGCTAAATCACGCGCGTAGCTATCCCGAGTGACTTGGAACACCATTGGCAGATCGCTCGCTGACGTGGACCAGCACGAGTGTCTCAAGCGCTAGTCTCACCATTGGCACTGAACTACACGGTGAAAGACAATACAGGCATTAGCGATTGCGGCTTCACTTCCGCAAGCAGCATTCCAAAAGTCCAATCATCATAAAATTGAGGGTTGACCAATCATATCGTTTGTTCTGTAGCTGATTTCCCACGCTAAGATACGTATGGAAGGTGGGGCTGTTCGAAGTCGCTGCGAGCGGCGTGTAAGAGTGAAGCCGCAATCGCTAGCGACTGTAAGCTACTGCGACGTCTATAGAAGAAGCGGAACGACTGTACAAAACTGGAAGTAGGGAGATAATCGACGCTACT